>NC_056740.1:11928921-12228921 GCF_019279795.1 Protopterus annectens
GGTAGTGTTTGGATCTAGAGCTAATGTGCCTGGGGTTGAGATGTTGATAGACTGAACAAGATGTTGGATAGGACCTGGTACTGTAAGTATGGTTGAAGGTGGGATGATTTACAGCTGGGGTGATAGTATGGCCTTTTGGGACCTGAAATCCCATGAGAAACTTACAAGGTAAGGAGGTATGGTGCGAACAAGGGGTAGTAAAGAGGAGTATATCATTATTTTTGATTCAGCTAGTGGGTTAAGAAACTGTTTTACCTGGTGATGCAACACCAGAAGATAGAGTGGTGAGGTAAAGGTACTGGAAGGGGGATAGAGTGGTGAGGTAAATGTACTGGAAGGGGGATGGGAGAATGTCAGATGAAAGCTAATATGTGCTATTAAAATGTAAGTAGAAGAATGGGGGGTGGGAGGAATTATCCCAGATGAAAGCAGATGGGATCAAGAAAGTGGGGGAGTGGCTATAGTACTTTAAATGGTACTGGGGGCAGGAGGTAATTGGGGGCAGGGAGGGGAGTGAAGAGAGCCCGAGCGTAGCTGGGCTATAAGGTAAGTATTATAGCTCTTAATGTAAGAGTCAGTTTACTTAAGTTACAGAGCAAGGAGGCAAACATTTTATTTATTTATATATATAAAATTGTGTGTGTGGTGTATGCACACTTTTTTCTTATGATGGGGAAGATGAAAACTTTGACTTACTAGCAGTTTGTCACTGTTGTGGTATTTAATTTAGAAGTGACTAAATCTTCTCCCAAGATGAAATTTTTGGCAGTCCTGTTATAAATGGGTACCCTTTCAAAGCACTAGATCAGTTTGTGTGTGTGTGCTGTTAGTGGCATCAGTTCTGAGCATATGTATATAAATGTTCGCAATAGTTGTAGTGTGTGTTTAACTTGCCAAGTTGATATTGGCCACTTTTATAGTTTTGGTGATTTCCGTTAAGTCTTTGGCTTAAAAAGGATTGCATTTCTTATTTTTTATAGACAGACCTATTTTATTATTTTGACTTTAGACAGTATATGCCTTGCAGTTTCATATTTAGTTTTTAGTCTGCTGCTTTGTCTCCTGGTCTATTTTTCAAATGATAAACGTGCTTTTGTGTTTATGGTCTTCACTCTTGCCCAGCCAATTAGGTATACAGTAGCACCTTTGATCTGGCTATATGTGTTTGCAGACATTTTCTAACTTTTCTGTTATCTAATGTTGAGCTCCCTGATTTTATTTTGAGTTCTGCAGTGAGTAAAAAAATGTATGTGCCTGTTTCTGTTGTTTTGGTTGGTGGGGTGGGGTGTAAAATACATGTATTTTTTTTTTTTTAGTGCTGATGGTTGTGAACAGTATACCTTACAGTAGGAAAATAAATGGCAGACTGGCTTATTGGGGATTTGTTTCAGTCTTTGCTAATTTTGTTTTAGATAGGAGTTGTATTTTTAGGAGGCTATACACAGTTTTGATATTTAGTATCTTATTAAAAACAAACAAAATCTGGTGGGCTTAGAGACTTTTGTATATGTTCAGGGGGTAATAATATAAGGCTGCTAATTTTTGATATCTTTGGGAAGGGTAAAATGAGCATTGTGCTGTGTAACCAGGCCTACATACTAAAAAATAAAGTGTTAGTCATTGCTTGGCAGTAAGTTTCTTGCATCTAAAGTGGTAATTGGTTGTTCAAATTTCAGTATACTGACACTGAGGGTCCACAGAGTGTTGATCCTTCTGTTTGTTTGCCCATGTCTCACCTCTTTACTGTGATTCTTGTAAGTCCTGTGTCTGATTTTTTGCTTTCATCCTTTGTCATGATTCTGCATCTGCTTTCAACCATAGTAATCCCCAGGAAATAAAAAGCGGGCTTACCCCATCAAACAATTGCTTCTCTGTCATTTACCTCATGATTTTCTGTTGATAACCATCTAGTTTAACTGTAAAGCCCATACTCCAGTTGTTCGCTTATTGCTGTGTGCCACCCACGTCATCTGGCACCATGAATATTCATGTAGTGTGTAAAACTGATGTTTACTAAAGTTGCTGATTTTTGCCTTTGTTGTGACCTTCCCTGTAATTGGGAAGGTTCTGTATTTGTACAAATGTGTACGAAATGTCATTTACGTTTGTTTCATAATATTGTGGTTCAGAAAGTTCATTGCATCTACTTTTAGTTTAGTTGCTTGATGTGAGTTTTGGTGTAGGGAATGGGAGACTGAGATTGGAATACAGCATGCAGTTAAGGTCACTGGTCTAGGCTTCATTGGCATAGATGGATAAAGCCCAGGGTACAGCTCTGGGTCTTGAGTGGCAGCTCTGGGGCCTAGTAGAGGTAGCAAGGGAGGATAGTGTGTCAACCCTGGGGAGGGAACCAAGCTAGTTGTACAGTGTCACATAGAGTGGCAATGTCACATAGAGTGGCAATGCTAAGTTGCTACTTGGTGTTGGCTTTCACTGCAGGTGTATGGAAGCATGCATTTGCTTGAAAGATGTGTTATACCCTTTGGGAAAAACAAGGTAACCCCTAATTACCACATAGGTGGTAATCCATTAAACACGGAAGAAGTTATCAGGGACCTGGGGACCCAAGTTGACAGTAACCTCTTTTTTGACACTCACATTGCCAAAGTGGTTAGGAAGACCTTCTACATTGCCCACCTGATCATGAAGGGATTCACATCCAGATCAGGAGAGGTCATTGTACCCCTGTACTCTTCACTTATCAGACCAATGATTGAGTACAACGGCCCATTCGGAATGTACCTTACCCGACACCTGCAGCAGTTGGAAAGACCCCAAAAGTTCCTCACCAAAAGGATAAAGGGGCTCAAACATATGTCATACGATGCCCGACTGAAGAAACTCCAGCTCTATTCAGTCGCATACCGTCTGCTCAGAGGTGATCTGTGCCTGACATACAAGGCCATGTCCAACCCGGAATTAATGGACATGCTCCACCTCAAAAAATCCAAATCCACCAGAGCCACGAGAGCAAGAGACTTAAACCTCAACACGGATATAAATAGGACGTGCTGGAGGGACAGATTCATCACCCAGAGACTCCCTACACTATGGAACAGAATCCCAGTCCATGTGAGGCAGAGCCCCTCACTGACTCTGTTCAAGAGAAATCTTGACGAGTGGATGGGAGATCGTAGGTTTACCCCGGGAATCATCTCTGTGTCACTGCTGGATAGAGGCACAGCAAACTAATGGGTATAGTATTCTCATCCTAAGGGGTGGTGAAAGCCACACACACTCTGGCTAGGCTTATAAATGCCCTAGGGCAGATAGCCTAGTATGAACCTATGAACCTATGAACCTATGAACCTATGGAGTTTTTTATTTTTCTAATTAATTGTTTCATAGAATACTGTGTTCTCTCTCTCTGTCTCTGCAGTTAGTGGGGGCTATTGTGTGTTCACTTCATTGATATTCAGTGTTAAGCTCTTAGCCTAGGGGATTTCTTTGTATTTTTAAGCGTTAGTCACATATCTTTGACTTATTACTGCTCAATTTCTGAGTTGTTTGGCTTCTGCTATATACCTAAAATGAACTGCATTACTAGCTGAGTTAAGTACGAACTTGCAGTGTTAAAGATTGTACTGCATTTTATTTTATTTTTCTGTGTATTTAATTGTTTCATTGGTCTGTGTCTCTCTGAAGTTATTTATTTTTCTATTGAATTGATTCATAGAATACTGTGGTCTATCTCTTTCTCTGCACTTAGTGGGGCTATTGTGTTTCACTTCATTGATATTCAGTGTTAAACTCTTAATCTAGAGGGTTTCTGTGGATTTATAAGTGTAAGTCACATTTCTTTGAATTTATTACTACTCAGTTTTTGAGTTGTTTGGTTTGTGCTACATACCTACAATCACCCGCATTACTAGCTGAATTAAGTGCAAACTTTCAGTGTTAAAGATTGTACTGCATTTTATTTTATTTTTCTGTGTAGTTAATTGTTTCATTGGTCTGTGTCTCTCTCTGTATTTATTTAGTTTTATATTTATTTAATTGAATACTTTGGTCTCTTTCTGTCTCTGCAGTTAGTGGGGCCTATTGTGTTTCACTTCATTGATATTCAGTGTTAAACTCTTAGTCTAGAGGGTTTCTGTGTATTTATAAGTGTTAGTCACATATCTTTGAATTTATTACAGCTCAGTTTCTGAGTTGTTTTGGCTTCTGCTACATCCTTACAATCAACTGCATTACAAGCTGAGTTAAGTACAAACTTGCAATGTTAAAGATTGTACTGCAATTTATTTTATTTTTCTGTGTATTAATTGTTTCATTGGTCTGTGTCTCTTTGTAGTTATTTATTTTTCTATTTAATTATTTCATATAATACTGTGGTCTCTCTCTGTCTCTGCAGTTAGTGGGGGCTATTGTGTTTCGCTTCATTGATATTCAGTGTTAAACCCTTAGCCTAGAAGGTTTCTGTCTATTTAAAAGTGTTAGTCACATATCTTTGAATTCATTACTGCTCAATTTCTGAGTTGTCTTCTGCTACATACCTACAATCAACTGCATCACTAGCTGAGTTAAGTACAAACTTGCAGTGTTAGAGATTGTACTGCATTTTATTTTTCTGTTTATTTAATTGTTTCATTGGTCTGTGTCTCTGAAGTTATTTATTTTTCTATTGAATTGATTTGTAGAATACTGTGGTCTCTTTCTCTGCAGTTAGTGAGGCTATTGTGTTTCACTTCATTGATATTCAGTGTTAAACTTTTAATCTAGAGGGTTTCTGTGGATTTATAAGTGTAAGTCACATTTCTTTGAATTTATTACTACTCAGTTTTTGAGTTGTTTGGTTTGTGCTACATACCTACTATCAACTGCATTACTAGCTGAATTAAGTACAAACTTTCAGTGTTAAAGATTGTACTGCATTTTTTATTTTTCTGTGTAGTTAATTGTTTCATTGGTCTGTGTCTGTCTGTAGTTATTTATTTTTCTATTTAATTGTTTCATAGAATACTGTGGTCTCTCTCTGTTTCTTCAGTTAGTCAGGGCTATTGTGTTTCACTTCATTGATATTCAGTGTTGAACTCTTAGCCTAGAGGGTTTCTGTGTATTTATAAGTGTTAGTCACATATCTTTGAATTTATTATTGCTGAATTTCTGACTTGTTTGGCTTCTGCTACATACCTACAATCAGTTGCATTTCTAGCTGAGTTAAGTACAGACTTGCAGTGTTAAATATTGTACTACATTTTCTTTTCTTTTTCTGTGTATTTAATTGTTTCATTGGTCTGTGTCTCTCTGTAGTTATTTATTTTTCTATTTAATTGTTTCATAGAATACTGTGGTCTCTCTATGTTTCTGCAGTCAGTCGGGGCTATTGTGTTTCACTTCATTGATATTCAGTGTTAAACTCTTAGCCTAGAGGACACCCTAATAATGGCCGACTTCAACTGCTCCACCATTGACTGGGAAAACTACTCGTGTACCAACTCCTTAGCTCAGTGCTTTCTAGATTTCAGAAACTCCAATGCCCTGGATCAGCTTATCCACACCCCCACCAGGGGCAACAGTATTCTAGACCTAGTCATTACCAACATGAGTGACCGGTGTTCCACACCTGAAGTCATCTCCTTGTTGGTCCGATCCGACCATAAGCTAATCACCCTTGTTATCCACATCCCGCCCACCACCCCCCATTAAGGAAACCATGGTAAAAAATTTCTCGAAAGCCAAGTTCATGCTTCTTAAGACAGAAGTGGTGAACTTCATGGCACCCGTGCAGATGGATAATACAGTTACAACTGCTGAATCCTACTCAAATGCACTCTATAAGCACTTATATGAGAGCATGGATAGTGCTATCCCAAACAGAACCAAGACGCTATCCTCCAAAAAAAGGAAGCCTGTCTGGTGGTCCCCTGCTGTAAACAAACTGTAAAACAGAAGGAAGAAACTGTTGCAAATGAGAGTAAAATCCCATGAGTGGAGGAGCTCTCTGGTCAGCCTCAGTAAGAAGCTGAGATCCCTTATAAGATCCTCCAAAGCTAGTTATGAAAACAAAATCGCCACTAATTCTAAGGACAACCACAAAGCATTCTATAGCTATGTTAAGAATCATAGATGGCAATACCCAGATCTGCTCTGAGTTACAGCACAATGGCATGAAAATTACAGAACCGACTGATATTGCCAAATTCCTGGCAGATAGGTTCAGTGCTAACTTTACCCCCCTCACCCCCTAAAGGGCCCATATCTATACAGGAAGAATGCAGAGTCCATGTAATCACAACTATGCAGGTAAAAACTCCACTCTCTAAAGCCAAAAACACAACATCCATGGGACCGGACAACATCCCAGGCTGCGTTTTACACGAACTTCAGAACGAACTGGCTCCCCAGTTAAGCACCATGTTCAATAATAGTCTTGCATCAGGCTTTGTGCCCACTGAATGGTGCACAGCAACAGTTATCCTACTCCACAAAGGGGAGCTACCACTGATCCTGGGAACTATCGACCTATTTGCCTGACAAGCCTGGTTTGCAAGGCCATGGAACGTATCATCATGGAACTCATAAACAAAGACATTGGTAACCTCCAAACTCTGGATCCCACCCAGTTCGGGTTTGTGAAAGGCAGATCATGCCTCCTGAACCTGATCGACTTCTTTGAGGCAGTCACCAAAACCGTAGATGAGGGTAAGGTGGTTCATACAGCCTATCTTGACCTCGCCAAGGCTTTCGACACTATCCCCCATTCTGGAATTATAGCTAAACTCACTAAACTAGGTATAAATCCCTACATCACAAGATGGGTTGCCAACTGGCTCACTGACAGAGCCCACACTATAAATGTTGCAGTCTCCAAACCTGACCTTAAAGCAGTGACAAGTGGAGTACCACAGGGTTCCTTCCTGGGACCTCTCCTGTTTGGTATCTACTTCTCTGAAGTACAGGCTAACACAGAAGGCCTCTGGCTAACGAAGTTCGCAGATGACTGCAAACTTGGAGCCATAGTCAAGTCCCCAAATGATGTGGACATCCTACATAAGGGCCTCGCTGAGACAGATGCCTGGTG
Source organism: Protopterus annectens (assembly GCF_019279795.1). Lineage (NCBI taxonomy): Eukaryota > Metazoa > Chordata > Ceratodontiformes > Protopteridae > Protopterus > Protopterus annectens. The sequence goes on from NC_056740.1 coordinate 11,935,946, forward strand.
TCAGAGCCATGGCCTCAAGCTCAGTGGCAAAAAGTGCAGTGTCATCCCCTTTGGAAAAAACTCTGTACCCATGAACTACCACATAGGCAGCAATCTAATTACACCGAATGTGTGATAAGACACCTTGGGAAACCAGGTGTACAGTAGTGTCTCCTTTGATAGTCACATCACCACAGTAGTCAGGAAGTCCTTCTATGTGGCACACCTCATCATAAAAGGGTTCTCATCCAGGAAAAAAGAGGTCATTGTTCCTCTCTACTCAACACTAATTAGACCCATTATAGAGTACAATGCCCCTTTTGGAATGTACCTCACAAGACATCTGCAGCAGCTGGAAAGGCCACAGAAGTACCTCATAAAGTGGATAACTGGCCTCAAAAAAATGCCCTACACTGACCACCTCAAAAAACTCCAGCTTTACTCCGTAGCATATTGCCTACTCAGAGGTGATGTCTGCCTAACATATAAAGCTATGTCAAACCCAGAGCTGTTGGACATGCTACACCTAAAGAAATCCCAATCCCTCTGAGCTAACGCTCTAGGGACCTAAACCTTGTCACCACAATAAACAGGGCATACTGGAGGGATAGATCCTTGTCCCAGAGACTTCCCATACTCTGGAACAGGCTACCCATCTTTGTCAAGCAAAGTTCTTCATTAGCACTCTTTAAGAAAAATCTTGATGAGTGGATGGGAAATCGGAAATACAACCCAGGGATCACTTCTGTGTCTCTGCTCGACAGTGGCACAGGAAAATAACGTTCTTGGGTGGCGTAAGCCAGGGAACCTTGTTGGCTAGGCTTATGTAGGCCCTTGGGCTGATAGCCTAGTAGCTACCTATGAACATATTTTTGAATCTATTACTGCTCACTTTCTGTGTTGTTTGGCTTCTGCTAAATACTTGCAATCAACTGCATTACTAGCTGAGTTAAGTACAAACTTGCAGTGTTAAAGATTGTACTGCATTTTATTTTATTTTTCTGTGTATTAATTGTTTCATTTGTCTGTGTCTCTTTGTAGTTATATATTTTTCTATTTAATTATTTCATAGAATACTGTGGTCTCTCTCTGTCGCTGCATTTCGTGGGGGCTATTGTGTTTCACTTCATTGATATTCAGTGTTAAACCCTTAGCCTAGAAGGTTTCCATCTATTTAAAAGTGTTAGTCACATATCTTTGAATTTATTACTACTCAATTTCTGAGTTGTTTGTCTTCTGCTACATACCTACAATCAACTGCATCACTAGCTGAGTTAAGTGCAAACTTGCAGTGTTAAAGATTGCACTGCATTTTATTTTACTTTTCTGTGTATTTAATTGTTTCATTGGTCTGTGTCTCTTTGTAGTTATTTATTCTATTTAATTGTTTCATAGAATACTGTGGTCTCTCTTTTCTCTGCAGTTAGTGGGGGCTATTGTGTTTCACTTCATTGATATTCAGTGTTAAACTCCTAGCCTAGAGGGTTTCTGTGTATTTATAAGTGTTAGTCACATATCTTTGAATTTATTACAGCTCAATTTCTGAGTTGTTTTGGCTTCTGCTACATCCTTACAATCAACTGCATTACAAGCTGAGTCAAATACAAACTTGCAGTGTTAAAGATTGTACTGCATTTTATTTTTCTGTGTATTTAATTGTTTCATTATTCTGTGTCTCTCTGAAGTTATTATTTTTTCTATTTAATTGTTTCATAGAATTCTGTGGTTTCTCTCTGTCTCTGCAGTTACTGGTGGCTATTGTGTTTTACTTTATTGATATTCAGTGTTAAACTCTTAGTCTAGAGGGTTTCTGTGTATTTGTAAGTGTTAGTCAAATATCTTTGAATTTATTACTGCTCAATTTTTGAGTTTTTTGGCTTCTGCTACATACAAGCAATCAACTGCATTACTAGCTGAGTTAAGTACAAACTTGCAGTGTTAAAGATTGTACTGCATTTTATTTTATTTTTCTGTGTATTTAATTGTTTATTTGTCTGTGTCTCTCTTTAGTTATTTATTTTTCTTTTTAATTGTTTCATAGTATACTATGGTCTCTCTCTGTTTCTGCAGTTAGTCGGGGCTATTGTGTTTCAATTTATTGATATTCACTGTTAAACTCTTAGCTTAGAGGGTTTCTATGTATTTATAAGTGTTAGTCACATATCTTTGAATTTATTACTGCTCAATTTCTGAGTTGTTTGGCTTATGCTACATACCTACAATCAACTGCATTAATAGCTGAGTTAAGTACAAACTTGCAGTGTTAAAGATTGTACTGCATTTTATTTTTCTGTGTATTTAATTGTTTCATCGGTGTGTGTCTCTCTGTAGTTATTTATTTTCTATTTAATTGTTTCATAGAATACTGTGGTCTTTCTCTGCAGTTAGTGGGGGCTATTGTGTTTTACTTCATTGATATTCAGTGTTAAACTCTTAACCTTGAGAGTTTCTGTGTATTTATAAGTGTCAATCACATATCTTTGAATTTATTACTTCTCAATTTCTGAGTTGTTTGGCTTTTGCTACATACCTACAATCAACTGCATTACTAGCTGAGTTACGTACAAACTTGCAGTGTTAAAGATTGTATTGCATTTTATTTTATTTTTCTGTGTATTTAATTGTTTCATTGGTCTGTTTCTCACTGTAGTTATTTATTTTTCTTTTTAATTGTTTCATAGAATACTGTGGTCTCTTTCTGTCTCTGCTGTTAGTTTCCCACCGCCCTCCCTGTCTTTGTTCTGGTATTAGTCTTGGTGGGTTTGGAATTGCCGACCCTGCTATAAATTTGTGTTTGTACACTCCTCGTGGTCTATCTCATTTGCTCACTCAGCTGAGTATAGTGAGATCATAGTTTGACTTCTGACACTCCTACCAGTCCCATCTGTTCAGCTTTATCCTATCTATATTTCAGTCTAGTGTCCCTAGCTCATTCTACCTAATACAGAGAAAACATGTGTGAAGGGCAAGCCACTTAGGTCTTTAATTTTGAATTCATTTCTTTTTCTCCTTTCTCCCTTTCCACTTTCCAAAAAAAAAATTCTAAACTTGTTTCCAGCCTTTCCTGTAACTAGTTTAGTCCAGATACAGATTTGCTTTAACCAGGAGTGTTTGTAAGCTTCTGAGCCCCCAAAGCCTTTCTGTGTTGGAGGGAAGCCTTCTACTCTATCAGTGGGAGTGGTAAACACTAGGTAGCCTATCTACTACAAGAGTGGTTTCTGGCCTAGAAATTGTAGTTTATTGGCCGTTTGGGCAGTTTTTCCATCCCTTTCAACTTTCTGGTTTAAAAGCCTGCATTTGCACTTGTTTCCCACCTTTCCTGTAACTAGTCTAGTCCAGATACAGATTTGCTGTATCCAGGACTGTTTGTAAGTTTCTGAGCCCCCCAAGCCGTTGTGTGTTGGAGAGAAGCCTTCTAGTTTATCAGTGGGAGTGATAAGCACTAGGTAGCCTATCTACCACAAGAGTGGTTTCTGGCTCAGAAATTGTAGTTTGGGCAGTTTTTCCATCTCTTTCAACCTTCTAGCTTATCAGTGGGAGAAGCACTAGGTAGCCTGTCTATCACAAGAGTGGTTTCTGGCCTAGAAATTGTAGTTTATTGGCGGTTTGGGCAGTTTTTCCATCTCTTTCAACTTTCTGGTTTAAAAGTCCACTAAACCTACATCACCAAAATCCACACATAGAAACACAAAAACATTTGCAGAGGCTCTCAATAATAATCTGCTCAAGAAACAGACACCACAGTACAAGGACAAAATGAGATGCCCTGCACCTGTCGCCCCTGGGATTCTGGATACCGGCTAAGGCTCTTGAGGCCCCTATAGTGCCTTTTTAGGCAAGGATCAAATGAAAAATTAATCACAGTAACAGGAACAGGCAAGCAAAAACTGAGGGTAATGCTACTCAATGCTAGAAGTCTAAATCTCAAAATGCACTCACTCGAGGCACTCTTTAAAATGGAGAACATTGATATCTGTGCAGTGACTGTGACCTGATTCAAGACTCTAGAGAGCACCCCTGCATTACCAGGATATAATTCATACCACACTTTTCTGCCATCTAACCTGGACCAGAACACCAAAGGCGGAGGTGTGTCCATATTCATTAAGGATATCCACATCTCCAGGCTATTTGCACAGCATAATGCATCCGAGGATATCCAAGTGCAACTAACTCTGGGCAAAACTGGAATCCAAATTGTAGCGTGCTACAGATCCCCCACCATGCCCCAGGATTCCCACTTCTCTTTTCTTGATATACTGGAAAATATTAGGGTTCAACCAAACACCCTAATAATGGGTGATTTCAACTACCCCAGCATTAACTGGGAAAACTACTCATGTACCAACTCCTTCACTCAATGCTTTCTGGAATTCATAAATTCCAATGCCCTGGATCTGACCATAAACTAATCACCCACGATATCCGCATCGCGCCCCCACCCACCATTAAGGAAATCACGGTAAAAAAGTTTCTCCAAAGCCAACTTCATGCTTCTTAAGACAGAAGTGGCAAACTTCATGACACCCATGCAAATGGAGAATGCAATTACGACTGCTGAATCCTGCACAAATGCACTCTATAAGCCCTTACACGAGTGCATGGATCGTGCTATCCTAAACAGAACCAAGACACTATCCTCCAAAAAAAGGAAGCCAATCTGGTGGTCCCCTGCCATAAACAAACTCTACAACAGAAGGAAGAAACTGTTGCAAAAGAAAGTAAAATTCCATGAGTGGAGGAACTGCCTGGTCAGCCTCAGTAAGAAGCTGAGATCCCTTATAAGATCCTCCAAAGCTAGCTACGAAAACAAAATCGACACTGATTCTAAGGACAACCACAAAGCATTCTGTAGCTATGTCAAGAATCTCAATGGCAACACCCAGATATGCTCTGAGTTACAGCACAATGGCATGAAAATTACAGAACCAACTGATATTGCCAACATCCTCTCACCCACTAATGGGCCCATATCTATACAGGAAGAATGCAGAGTCCCTGTAATCACATCTATGCAGGTAAAAGCTGCACTCTCTAAAACCAAAAACACAGAATCCATGGGACCGGACAACATCCCAGGCTGTATTTTACATGAACTTCAGAACGAACTGGATCCCCACCTAATCACCATGTTCAGTCATAGTCTCACGTCAGGCTTTGTGCCCTCTGAATGGTGCACAGCAGCATTTATCCCACTCCACAAAAGGGGAGCCACCACTGAGACTGATGAGTCTGGTCTGCAAGGCCATGGAATGTATCATCATGGAACTAATAAACAAAGACCTTGGTAACCTCCAAACTCAGGTTTGTGAAAGGCATATCATGACTTCTGAACCTGATTGACTTCTTTGAGGCAGTCACCAAAGCCGTAGATGAGGATAAGGTGGTTCAAACAGCCTATCTTGACCTCACCAAAGCTTTTTACACCATCCCCCATTCTGGAATTATAGCTAAACTCACTAAACTAGGTATAAATCCCTTCATCACAAGATGGGTTGCCAACTGGCTCACTGACAGAACCCACAGTGTAAAAGTTGCAGACTCCAAATCTGACTTTAAACCAGTGACAAGTGGAGTACCACAGAATTCAGTCCTGGGACCTCTCCTGTTTAGCATCTACTTCTCTGAAGTACAGGCTAACACAGAAGGCATCTGGCTAATGAAGTTCGCAGATGACTGCAAACTAGGAGCCATAGTCGAGTCCCCAAATGATGTGGACATCCTACAGAAAGGCCTCACTGAAACAGATGCCTGGTGTCAGTGGCATGGCCTCAAGCTCAGTGCCAGAAAGTGCATTGTCATCACCTTTTATAAAAACTCTGTACCCATGAACTACCACATAAACGGCAGTCTACTTAATGCCGAATGTGTGATAAGAGACCTTGGGACCCAGGTGGACAGTAGTCTCTTCTTTGATAATCACATTGCCACAGTAGTCAGGAAATCCTTCTATGTGACACACCTCATCACAAAAGGGTTCTCATCCGGGAAAAAAGAGGTCATTGTTCCCCTTTACTTGGCACTCATTAGACCCATTATAGAGTACAATGCCCCTTTGGGAATGTATCTCACAAGACATCTGCAGCAGCTAGAAAGGACACAGAAGTACTTCAAAAAGAGGATTACTGGCCTCAAACAGATGCCTTACACTGGCCGTCTCAAAAAACTCCAGCTTTACTCGGTAGCATCTCGCCTACTCCAAGGAGATCTCTGCCTAACATATAAAGCTATGTTAAACCCAGAGCTGTTGGAAATGCTGCACCTTAAGAAATCACAATCCCTCCAAGCTACGCGCTCTAGGGACCTAAACCTTGTCACCACAATAAACAGGGCATGCTGGAGGGAAAGATTCCTGTCACCGAGACTTCCTATACTCTGGAACAAGCTACCTATCTATGTCAAGCAAAGTTCCTCCGTAGCACTCTTCAAGAAAAATCTTGATGACTGGATGGGAAATAGGAAATGCACTCCAGAGATCACTTCTGTGGCTCTGCTCAACAGGGGCACAGGAAATTAACTTTCTTTGATGGCATAAGCCAGGGAACCTTGTTGGCTAGGCTTACTTAGGCCCTTGGGCCGATAGCCTAGTACCTACCTATGAGCCTATAAAATAATGTGCATAGTGTGAGGAATCTGGGATGGGGGTGCAAATAAAGGTGAGCACTGGAGCATATATGTGCGTGTGCATGCGTGTGTGTGTGTGTGTGTGTGTGTGTGTGTGTGTGTGTGTGTGTGTGTGGAGGGTGGGGTGGTGAAACAATAGACATTGCTTAGGTCACCATCTCACTCAAGTCCAGCTCTGCACATAGAGTTTTAATGTATCATCATTGCAACTAAATGTCAGTAACTGTGAGTGAGCTTGGCCTACATATTGTGGTACACAGGCTTGTTTGAATGTAAGAGCATTGTAGCTAAAGGTCAGGCTATGCATCCTACTCCTAAAACTCTGTAGCATGAACTAAAAGATTACTTAGGAGAGGTGGCAGTGAAAGGGTTATGCTTATACTTTAAGTCTCCCAGGGGCCTCCAGCTTGACATTTGCTTGGACCCCCAAAATGCTAACACCATTGTTTCCAATGCAAAGTAATTGTTTTTTGCAACTAGTAAAAGAAGCATAAAAAATGTTTCTTATCCTCAAATCTCAGTTTCCTCCCCTTCAACTGTTCCTATTTTGCAGGGACACTGTTAATGATTTCTCTAATTTTTACTCTATTCGTCCTAAAACTGGAAATCATTGTGAGACTTTCTAAGATTATAATGCCAGCATTTAAAATGAGTCCTTACTTAGGGACCTTTACATTATTAATTCTTTACTTTATTTCAAATTTTAAAGGTAAAAGTTGGAAGCTTTCCACCTCCCCAGCAGGATGCAACTGCCCAAATATGGATGGTCCTTAGTAAAGAGGAACAGTTGGCTGCCATAAGGTTTTAATAATTATTTGGTTGTTTTTATGTTCTGCCTGGAAATCAGGGTTGAGAGTTTGACAGAAGGCCAAATTCTTCAAGTATAATTTTTAGAAATGAGTGTAAAAAAACAATAGGGGGTATACAATGACATTTATCTTTATACTAATTATTACTGTACTAATACTGTACCATTTTGGTTCTTTTTATTGTATATATCATTCTGCCATTATAGTAATTATTTTTTATTAATGGTGTACTACTAATTGTAATACTACTTATATATAAATTGTACTGGACTAATTTTTTGGACATTCTTGTTGGAAGTCACCCTGCAGATAGCTCATAAATCCAGCAATGGGTGATACTGTGAGTCCTTTTGTAAATTTGTGGGCACTCATCCAACTGTGCAAACTACATTTGAAGGATGATATGGATTCATTGCTTGGCATGGCAAGAGAGTGCACTCAAAACAAGGGGAAGCAATAAGGATGAACCTATCTTTTCATCAAGTTTTATTTATTTATTGATGAAGGTTTAGATCTCTTTTCTGGTGTTGGCTGCAGAATAGGACTTGTTGAGAAAAAGGAGGTTGAAAATAACTAGATCTCTTTGTTACAGTTATGTAGTCACATGTCTCCCCTTAGGAGCCTATATGACACTTAGTACATGAGTAAGTACTCCAAACTCTTCTGTTAGCTGTGGTTTTTAAGATCAGAGATCTTTTCTTAGAACTGTATGTGTTTTTTTGAGTTTTTTTCATATGTCTCATACAGGCGAAGGATGCATTATATTCAATAACAGGTCTGACTACTACAGGATGCTTTTGGGCAATGACTTCCATAGTTTTTGGAGAGATGACTTTGGCAACTATTTGTGAAATATAGAAGGATTTTCTAACTATGATCACCACACGATGGTCAAAGGAGAGGGAGTCATCAGCCAATGTGCCTAGATCCCTGATCACTTTCTTTTAGTAAAGGGGTGCTTTTATTGCAGTAGGATGCAGAGTGTTTTCTGCTTCCTGAAGGGGATGATGCTGCATTTCTTGGCATTTTACTTTGAATGAAAGCAGTCTCAGTATTCTTGGGTTTAACACCTATCATCCAGTTCACCAACAAGCAACTGTGGAGGAGTGTCAGTCTTTATCAGTGATCGCCGCCTCGCATAAAAGTAGATTCATCGAGGCCCTCATTTAAAAATTTTGGAAATCCAAGTCAGCATTAACAAAACTAATTACCACTTCATCACTAGCTATAGTCCATTCTTCATGCCTGGCCCCCACAGATCATGATACCTAACTTAAAACCACAACCAATATCCCAATATGCACTAATACATTTATTTTACATGACCTCAGTTAGCCTGCAATAAATTGGTTGACTTACATTACAAATAGAAAGCATATCAAATGCTTCCTGAGCTATGTAAATGCAAACGACCTAGATTGTATGGTAATCATCCCTACCAGGGGCATAATATCCTGAACTTTGTCTTTAATAATATTTTCTCCTTTTGTAGTGCTCCACATATGTAATCCTCCATTATCAAATCAGTCCACAAATTGGTGATGTTCACATGAAGATTGGAAGTACCGAACAAACAGATGCATCAGCATTCAGAGACCCCTTCAAAGTGAATCTCCTTCAGGTTTGTAGTGACCTACACAAATTTCACTACATCCCTACTGAAACAGACACTAGAAAAATAGAGTCAAAGCCTTTTCTCCAAATTCTATCACCTAAATTGTTGTATAAAGAAAGTGGTACTTATCAATACCAAATACTCAGAGAAAATATAAAGAACAAATTCATATGATGGAACAGTCATATAAATAAAGTCTACAATAAAAGGAAGTGCTAAGTTATTGTATATATTTACATACTCCCAATCTTGAGGTGCTACTCAAACATGTTAATGTAGAACATAAGGTAGCAGTCAGAAAACACAGAGAAGATTATGAACTCATATTAGCCACTGATAGCAAAGGTCATTGTAAATCCTTCTTTAGTGGTGTTAGAAAGTTAAGAAAAAGTAGCCATCGTTATTCAGAACTGATTCACAGTGATACCTCCTAGTATAATCCCAAATAAATATCTGATATCCTAGCTGAAAATTTTACTGCAAACATCATCTCACCCACCATTATAACTGACATCCTGATTCCTCAGTTTCTGAATCCCCCTAAAATTAGTTATGGAACAAGTATTAGCAGCCCTTTCCAAAATGAAGAACAACACATCGATGGGTACTGATAATACTCCAGGAGATGTAATAATCAGCATTAATTATAGCATAAACATTATTACACCACTTTAACATGAGTCTTGCAATGGGCTACATCTCTGAAGCATGGGCAACAGCCATGGAGAACAGCAATGGTGATGTCTCTTGATATGGGAGATTTAACTACCAACCCTAGTCATTTTAGACCCATTAGTCTTACCAGCCTTGTTTGTAATGCCAATGGACTGTATTATTTATGACCTCATAAATATAGACAGTGTTACTCTCTTAGTCCTGAATCTACATCAGTTTGGCTTTGTCAAAGGTAGGTCATGCTTTCTTAACCTTGAAAACATCTTTGAAAGGGTATCTCAAGTAGTTTGTGGTGTTTGTGCGATGCACATGGCATACTTGGATCTGGCCAATGCATTAGCCATTATCCCCCATTCAGGCATGTTTATAAACTGATGAACCTAAGCATCAATCAGTATATAACAATGGGGTCTATATCACATCATCGAACTTTTAATAGTTCGAATCACTTAATATCAAACTCAAGTGATCAAATTATTAAAAGTTTGAAACGATGTCAATGGCATTTTCAATGGGGAAAAGTAACATAAAGGGTGTAAGCAGGAGGGCAAGCCCCCCTGCACCCCCCACCCCGCTACTTAAATATACCAACTCCAACATCACGCTACAGTGTAGGAAACGGTAATCTTCTGTTTCTGCAGTGTATTGCACTGAAGTGCGATCTCGGAAGTGGTATATTTAAGTATCGGGGGTGTGGGGGTGCAGGGGGGGCTTGCCCCCCTGCATAGAGCAATTTTTTTTTTCTGTTTTACGCTTCACGTGTTTTTTTTTTACTTTCGAAGTATTATAGTTCGATCATTTAAGTTCGAACTTTAGTAATTCGAACGTTTAATACCTCGACATTATGATATAGACCCTAGCAATGTAGGAAATTGGTTGTTGGACAGAAGCCATGTCGTTAAAGTTGTAGGTGCATTCTATGTAAGTAAACATTTCACAAGTAGGATTCCTCAAGACTCACTGTCGAGTCCTCTTCTATTTGACATTTTTTTCTTTGATCTGCAAGCCAATATGCGGGGTCTTTTGTTAGTAAAACCCATTAACAGCTGTACAATAGGATGGCTGGACTACGTAAACAACTGATGCATGGGCAATGGCCTCAAACTGATGTTTGGCATCTACTTCTCTGAAGTACAGGCCAATACTAAGGGACTCTGGCTAACAAAGTTTGCAGATGACTGCAAACTGGGAGCCATTATTGAATCCCCAAATTATGTGGATACTCTACAAAAGAGCCTTACAGAAACAGATGCTTGGTGCCAGAGCCATGGGCTCAAGCTCAATGCCAAGAAAATGTATAGTTATCCCCTTTGGGAAAAAACATGTACGCATGAATATCACATAGGTGGCAGTACACTATACACCGAAAGTGTGATGAGACTTAGGGACACAGGTGGACAGTGGTCTCACCTTCAATAACCACATTGCCACAACAGTCAGGAAATCCTTCTGTGTGGCACACCTCATCACTAAGGGCTTTTCATCCAGAAAAAAGGAGGTCATTGTCCCACTGTACTCATCCCTCATTATACCCATTATAGAATACAACTTGATTTGGTATGTACCTCTCAAGACATCTGCAACAACTGGAAAGGCTGCAGAAATACCTCACTAAAAGAATCACAGGCGTAAAGCAGATTCTGTATGCTGACCACCTTAAAAAACTCCAGCTATACTCTGTCGCATATCGTCTACTCTGAGGCAATCTCTGCTTAACATACAAGGCTATGTCAAACTCAGAGCTGTTGGCCATGCTACACTTAAAGAAATCCCAATCCCTCAGAGCCACACGCTCCAAGGATCTAAATCTTGTCATCACAATAAACAAAATATGCTGGAGGGATAGGTTCCTGACCCAGAGACTCCCCAGACTCTGGAATAGACTGCCCATACATGTCAAGCAGAGTGCCTCTTTAGCCCTCTTCAAAAGGAACCTTGATGATTGGATGGGAGAAAGGAAATTCACCCCGGGATCACGTCAGTTACCCTGCTAGACAGGGGTCCAGGGAAGTAAATAGTGTGGGAAGAAATAGCCAGGGAATTGTTATGGCTAGGCTTGTATAGGCCCTAGGGCCGAGAGCCTAGTACTAACCTATGAACCTATGCAAAACTATGTTCTAAGTTAAAATATATGATAGGTATCAGTAGTTTTGCCGAGATCAAAATGTTTTACATAGTGCAAACACTGTGTTCAAACCAGCTACCAAGGAATACTTAAAAAGTCACTGTTCCTGCCACTATACTCACCCCTCATGATCCTCCCTATTATCCCTAAAACAGTGCTTTACTAGCCCACTACATTGTTTTGCTTCACTGACCTGTACTACCTTTATACCTCTTAGCTCTTCCTAGCCTTCTTTACCTCTCTGGTAACTGGCGTCTTTGCCATGAACAGAAACCTCCTTATACTACTATTAAAAATATGCATCTCTCATTTCTCTCCTTCAGTCATAATATACAGTAACAGCAATGGTACTATGATTTCTTTCTTCCTGCTTCAGTTTCAAAATTGTACTACATTGTTATACTGCTATATTTATTTACATGCACTGTAAATATTTTTGAATTCGTATGTATGTCAATTGCTAATGTTTAACCTTTATTGTAATGCTGTGGAGCTTTTCTCCCAGGGCGTCCACTGAAAAAGGGCTATTTCAGCTCAGTGGGACAATCCCGGTTAACAAATGTAAAATAAATAAGTAAATAATAGTAGTACTGACCGTGCTCCCATGTCATAATGTTAAATATTACTACAACACTATACTGTTACGCTTATTGTTGCTGGCATTAAAAGTAGAAGATTTACTTAATGTTAATTATTGCAGGTGCACAATATATGTACCTGTATTACAGAACATCATAGTTTTCTGTAATATACTATGAAAGTCTGTATGTTTGTCCATTTAAATAAAAAAGGTTAAAAATATCCTACTTGTCATGGTGATTTTATCATATTTGTTTGTGTTTATATGAATGTGTACTGGAATCCTTTTTCTTCTCTGTTCAGACATGGCAAATTACAGAGCAGACTGGTATATCCCGCAGCTGTAAGCAGAGTTAGTAAAAAGATGATTCAAGTTAAAAGTGATGCGCTGGAGACATGTCAGCTGTTATGTGTAGTAAGTGGCCTTTAAGTCAGCAGATAATGATGCAGAACTTGATCAAGCTTCCTGTCTCCTCTTCCATACTGTAAGTACCTGCTTGAAAGTAGGTCATCAGCAACAGAGCTGTCAAATTCATGAAGTTTTTTTCTTAACTCAACTCTGTAAAGATTAATGGGATTTACTGAGTAGTCAACGTGGGAAGAAATAGTATTGGTTTAATTGGAGCATAGGTTATAGAAAGAGACTAAGTAACCAGAAGGTAGGAAAAAAGGACAATGCAGCAATAGCGAGTGAAAGTTACTCTGCAGTGTTAAAAGTCTGAGTTTAAAAAAAAAAAATCAGCTCTGTACTGTACTAGCAGATGGAAACAGACAGTATAGATATATTAATGTGTTCTGCAGTGGATAGGAATGGGATATGGTAATCACTAGACCATAACCAGAGAACACCTAGCCCTGAATGGGTGCCGGTTATGTTATTGTCACCAAGAAGAAAATCTTTTCCATTTGCTAATATATGATTTTCTAGCAGCAGGCTTTCCTGCCTCCATTAGTGCCTGCTACACATTCTCATTAAACAGGTGTATAAAAGGAATTAAGATTCTATCATCCAGGCAATCAGTTGACGTTTGTTGTGATCTGGGTATATCAAACACCCCTAATCATGTGTGAGTAGATCCATTCTGTGAGGAAGCTTGTGGTAATTACCCTTAGCCATTTCCAAAAGAATAAAGAACCACTGTTGCCTGGGCTGAAAGACAGACACCACAATAATCTTGGGGGATTCCTTTTTAATCTTCAAAAGTACCATGGACATCAATGAGAAGGATGAATAAGCATATAAGAACACTCCTGCCCAAGAAAAGGAAAAAGCCTGTCTTCGAGGCATCGCTGTATGGAGTCCTGGAGTAGAATCATGTCAGCTGATTATTCAGAGAGGGGACAAATAAATCTACTTGGGGAACTCCCCACAGATGGATCAAACCTTGGAAGACTCCCCGATCTAGTTTTCATTCATGAGGGTCTGCCCTTGTCCTGCTTGGTGTGTGTTTTGCACTGACAGAATGTAGGATGCCTATAGAGTAAGAATGTGCTGTGAAGCTACATTCCAAGCTAACATAGTCTACAAAGGGGGTATGACCTGGTACCCCCTTGCTTGTTGATGTGCCACATGACTGCAGCATTGTCTGTAACAACTTGAGGAAGTCCAGGGGAACAAAACTAACACAGAAGTAGTGCACCTTGATCAGGGCAACCATTTCTTTTATATCTATACTTTTGCATCTGTCCTTGGTGTCCCACACACCTTGCACTTTTATCCCTTCTGAAACTGCTCTCCAAGCAAAGGCCAACTGACTGCTTTGGAGCAGGGAGGGAGAATGGGAGACCTGGATTTAGGAAAAAATGCTGTTTCTACCAAGTGGTCTCTCTTCTGACAAACCACAGAACCACAGCACAGGGATTTGAAAAGACAAATGATGTTGGTGCAGTAACCAAACAGAATTCATATACCATTGTATCTTTCTTATGTGGAGTCTTGCCAGGATATCATGACAATCATAGATATCATATGACCCTGACCCTGAGCAGCATCTTGCCCTCACCAAGAATGATGCCACAATACAAAGACAAGATGATCAGCTTTAATAATTGGCTCAAGTACTGGTGTCATTCTAAGGGGATCCAATGTCTGTCTGCCTGGGATGACATGTTGGACAAGCCACGCTGCTTCGTAAGGGACGGCTTGCACCCGTCACCACTGGGCTTCCGGATATTGGCTAAGGCTCTTGCCACCCCCATAGTGCCTTTTTTAGGCAAGGCTCAAAAGACAAACCCACCTCCTTAGAAAACAAAAATGGAAAGAAACTAAGGGTAATGCTGCTCAACGCCAGAAGTCTAAATCTCAAGATGCAGGCACTCGATGCACTCCTTAGTATGGAGAACATCGACGTCTGTGCAGTAAGTGAAACCTGGTTCAAGGCTCCTGAGAGCACCCCAGCGCTACCAGGCTATACCTCGTATCATGCTTTTCGGCCCCAAAACCTGGGCCAAACCACAAAGGGAGGGGGAGTGTCCATATTCATGAAGGACACCCACACCTCCAGGTTAGTAGCAACACATGAAGCATCGGAGACCATACAGGTGCAACTAACCATAGGCAAAACTGCTATACAACTGGTAGACCACCCTCCTAATCTCAGGAACCCCACTCAGCCTTCCTGAAGACATTGGAGGATATGAATGTATAACAAAATACCATCATATTGGGAGACTTCAACTACCCTAACATAGATTGGGTACATTATTCTAGCCCTAAAACCCTAGCCCAAAGGTTCCTGGAATTCATAAATTCAAATGCACTGGAACAACTAGTCACCTCTCCCACTAGGGGAGATAATATACTAGACCTGATCATCACAAACATGGGGACAAAATGCTCCACACCGGAGGTATACCCCTCACTAGTGAGATCTGACCACAAACTAATCACCCTGGATATACATATCCCACCTCCACCCCCAAGCACAAAAGACCACAGTGAAAAACTTCTCAAAAGCAGACTTCACTCTTCTTAAGACTGAGATGGTATCCTTTAAGCCCACTGGACCAGTGGATACCACATCCCACAATGCTGAATCCTTCACAAATGCTTTCTATGGACATCTCCAAGAATGCATGGATCATGCAATCCCAAATAAATCCAAGTCCCTCTCCACCAAAGGCAAGCATCCTGTCTGGTGGACCTCAGCCATTAACAAGTTGTATAACAAAAGAAGGAAGCTACTGCATGACAGAGCAAAATCCCATAAAGGGAAGACATCTCTGATCAACACTAGCAGAAAACTACGTTCTCTCATAAAAACATCCAAGGCCAACTTTGAGAGAAAAATCGCTAAGGACACTAAAGATAACCACAAAGCCTTCTTCAGCTGTGTTAGAAACCTGGGCGGAAACCCTCAGATATGCTCAGAGTTAGTTCACAACAACAAAAAATAGAACCCACAGATATTGCCAACATTCTGGCTGACAGGTTCAGTGCAAATTTCTCCCCTCCCTCGCCCCCAAAAGAAGAAATACTTATCCCAGCTGAATGTAATCTCCCTGTCATCTCAGATGTCCAGGTGAGAGCCGCCCTCAGCAAAGCTAAAAACACAGCATCAATGGGACCTGACGGTATCCCGGGTTGCTTGCTACGTGAACTCCAAGAGGAGCTAAATCCGCACATAAAAATGCTATTTAACCTTAGCCTTACTACAGGATATGTACCTGAACACTGGCGTACAGCAACAGTGGTCCCACTCCACAAAGGGGTACCTCTACAGACCCTGGGAACTACCGCCCCATAAGCTTAACCAGTCTGGTCTGCAAAGCTATGGAAAGAATCATTATGGAACTCATAAACAGAGACATTGGGGACCTACAGACACTTGACCCCTCCCAGTTCGGCTTTGTAAAGGGTAGATCCTGCCTTTTGAACCTGGTTGACTTTTTCGAAACAGTCACTAGAGCCATTGATGAGGGCAAAGCAGTCCATACAGCCTACCTGGACTTGGCTAACACCTTCGACACAATACCCCACTCAGGCATCATAGATAAGCTCAACAGCTTAAATGTAAACCCTTATGTCACTAGATGGGTTGCAAACTGGCTAAAGGACAGAACCCATAAAGTTAAAATCGCTGGAGCAATGTCAGACTCAAAGCCAGTCACAAGTGGTGTCCCACAGGGATCTGTCCTGGGACCCCTCTTGTTCAGCATTTATTTCTCAGATGTTAAAGCAAACATGGGAGGGTTGTGGCTGACAAAGTTCGCAGATGACTGCAAACTAGGTGCCATAGCCGATACACCAGCGGACACATACATCCTACAAAAAAGCCTCACAGAAACGGACAACTGGTGCCGGAGTCATGGCCTTAAACTAAATGCCAAAAAATGTATAGTCATCCCCTTTGGGAAAAACAAAGTACCCACAAATTATCACATAGACAGCAACACACTGAGTACAGAAAAAGTAATCAGAGACCTAGGGACCCAAGTCGACAGCGACCTCTCATTTGACACCCACATTGCCAAAGTGGTTAGAAAAACATTCCACCTTGCACACCTTATCATGAAGGGATTCACATCCAGATCCAAGGATGTCATTGTACCCCTATACTCCTCCCTCTTCAGACCCATGATTGAGTACAATGCCTCATCTGGTATGTACCTCACCCGGCATTTGCAACAGCTGGAGAGACCACAAAAGTACCTCACCAAGAGGATCAAGGGTCTCCAACATATGTCTTATTCTGCCAGACTAAAGAAACTCCAGCTCTATTCAGTAGCATACCGCCTGCTCAGAGGTGATCTCTGCCTGACGTACAAGGCCATGTCCAATCAGGAACTGATGGACATGCTCCACCTCAAAAAATCCAAATCCATCAGAACCACGAGAGCTAAAGACTTAAACCTTGGCACAAGTATGAATAGGACATGCTGGAGGGATAGATTCATAACCCAGAGGCTTCCCATGCTCTGGAACAAGATCCCAGTTCATGTTAGGCAGGGCCCCTCACTGACTCTCTTCAAGAGAAATATTGATGAGTGGATGGGAGATCATAAGTTTACCCCAGGGGTCACATCTGTGTCACTACTAGACAGGGGCACAGTAAACTAATTCTATTATATAAGGGGACCTTCACTGTGTCACTACTAGACAGAGGCACAGTATTCTAAATCTATTCTGTGCATTTTTGTACCATTTCATGGGGTGGCGAAATGGCTAGGCTTACAAATGCCCCAGGGCAGATAGCCTAGTACTAAACTATGAAACCCAAAATCCTGATGTATTTCCTCATAGTGACCGACGTCTGAATGGAAAACCTTAGAAATCAATCTAGATATATTTTTTCCTGTAGAAGAAAAGCTGTTTGAACTGAGATGTGTAGCTGACATCCCAGGAACAGAATCCTGTGTAAAGGAGCCAAAAAAGAATTTTGAATGTTCTCTTGGAATTCCAGCTTGTGCAAGAAATCTCTCACCCAAGTGAGAAGAGATTCCTGACACTTTGAAAATGTCTCTGCAAAGTTAAGCAAGCCATCTAAATATGGAAAAAATATGGATACCCTGTAGCCTGCAGTAAGCTATAGCTGGAGCTATACACTTTATGAACACTCTTGTTACAGTGGATAGTCCAAATGGTAAGGTAGAGAACTGATAATGTGATCCAGACACAAAAAAAACTAAGAAATGTATGAAGTCTGGGTGAACAAGGATGTGATATAAGCATCTTTTAAATGTACTGTTACCAGGAAACTTGAATGAGGAAAAAGAGGTAACAGGGTGTGAAGTAACAGCATATTTACCTTCTACACAATCGCAAGCAGGTTCAGGAAGGAAAGATCTAGAACTGGTCTCCAAACATCTTTCTTTGGCATGAAAATAACCCTTGAATAAAAACCTTTCCCAATATGGGAAGGAAGAACTGGTTCTATCTAGGATGGAAAAAAGAGGGGTGCAGTCTGGTGGTTGAGGAATTACTACCTTGAAAGGGGGGATTTCCTCCCACTGCCATCTGTAACCTTGATGAATGATCCACAGAACGCATTTGTCTAAAAGTATCTGTTGTAAAAGAGAAAAGTGGAGATTCAGCCTTTCTGGAAAGTAAAAGGGATTGCCAGGGTGGGAGGCAGGAAAAAGGTCCCTTAAATAGTTATTCTGACTTGTTGGACTGTCCTTAGTTTGGGGTGGGAGGGTTCCTGAATTCCTTTTAGACCCACCATTTCTTCTTAAATGTCTGTTTACACACATTTTGGTAAGACTGTTTATTTTGTTTTGTTTTTTTGCTGAAATTGGATGAAGGAGTAGAGAATCCCTTAAAAAATTTGGAAAAGGAAGGCTGACAAATCTTAGAATCCCTGTATCAACATACACCTTTCATCACACTTGTTGATAACCTGTGCAGCAGAGGAATAAAAAACTAATCCTCTGTCCAAAGGAGAACTTAAAATATCATTTTTCACATCATCTGACAGATTTTGAGAATACATTCAGGCAAACCCCCTCAAAATAGTACCAGTGGCCATAGCACTGGCAGAAGTATCAATAAATACCATAACCAATGAATTGTGACCTGTGAAATGGAAGAAACTAAACTATTTAAAGGAGATTTTCCTCACAAGAAATTGCAGACAAAACATTCCTCATACTTTCACAATTAGTCAGAATAAACTTTAACACACGAGACTGTCAATTCAAAATTCTGAAAAATCTTGCAGAAGCATACACTTTTTCCAATACATATCAGTAATCATCCCATCCTTGTCAGAAACAGTAAGATTGGAATTAATCAAATGGTTATCAACAGTAGGATTAACTAGAGCTATAGCTTCTGGGTCAGGCTTGGGATAAGTGTATAAAAACTTAAATGATTGAGAAACTTTATACATTCTTTCTGCCTTTTTAGGGGTAGCAGGCTATCAGGAAAACTGCAGGCAGTTATGCACACATCCTCCAGAGCTGACTGGGTGTGAGTTCTCGAAAATCCTCCTGCAACAGCTCATAGTATTTCCTGAGGGACTGAAAACTTTCAGTATTCTCTCATTGAAAACACTGGCATATTCTGGAAATAGTCTCAGAGAAAGAGAAGCTAAACCCCAAAGGGAGAATCAAAAACTGACTTATTTTCTGAGTCTGAATCAGAAATCCGAGAAGAAAACATTTTATATGTTTCTTCATCTTCTTGTCCAGATTCATAATCTTGAATCTCTTCAGGAAAAGAAGTAAATATCTTTCTTTTACCAGAAACCTCTTTATAAGAAAGAGCAATAACCTGACAAAGCCTGAGCCATACCCAGTAAACTATTCTTCTCTAAGTAAATTTGAGGAGGAATAGATACATGTTTAGTTTTCTGTTTTTTTTTTTTTGACAGGAGAATGGGGCCAACAGCATTATTAATGGTAACAGCAGCTTTACCAGTTATGTGCACAGCATTTTGACCAAACTTGAAAGTCTTCCCTGTTCACTTTTCCAACATTGACAAAATTCTCTCTCCCTTAACCACTAAGGGGACCCCCCAACAGCCACAGAGGATGTGACTAACCCTTGGTCCATAATGGCTGCAGGTACTGCACCAGAGGGATCTGGGGTAAAGGATGAGTGGTCTGAGGAACAAGCTGTGGCCACAGCAGAGTCACCTGCCTGTGGCTGAGATAAATTGTTAGCATGCTGTCATGCAAAGGCTGTTTAGTTAATTGCTTCTTTTTGTGTCTGATAGAAGGACCAACCGTGAAATGGGTAGTTTGTTCCATGGTCATGCTGAAAATGGTGATTATTTCCCGTGAAACTAAGCAGCACAATCCGGTAAACTCACTTTTCCCAATAAAACACAATAAAAAGCACTCTAATACACTTTGTCAACCCCCAAATTTAATGTAAACACAGTTTCTCCACAAAATGGTTTTAGAAGGTTAAAATCAACTTTCACACTGTCAAACACAAAAGTCCACATCCGTTTAAATGCACAGCAAAGTTGCATGATAGTTAATAAAAACACATATTCCTAACTTAAAGCATACTTTCTCTAACAGAAAAGTAAATTTAAACATTAAAAATAATATGTGTAAGGTTTTTCCCCAAAAGCAACTTATCTGTCAAGCAATACAACAGCACAAGCTCATCATCAATCCTCAAAGCTCTGGAGGGCTTTTTGGTCATCTCAGCTTGAGTTGATTAACAGTTTAGGTGTGTGGAAGGTGTGCTGATGCTTTGAAAGTTGTCTGGCTGTTATATCCTATGCAGGATATAACCCAGATAGCTTAGGCTACTGCAGCAATGATCGATGTGAAGAGGTGCATAGTCTACAGCTATTATGTATGCTGCTATGTACCAGAGAACTAATATAGTCTATAGCTTTGTTGAGCAAGATACAATGACATTATACTGTTGAATTTACAGTTGTGCTGTCTGTGGCTGGACAGACAGTGGTTGATGAACTTTTTTCTGGATATGAGGAGCATTTCACTTTATTTTACGTGTGAAATCATCTTTTGGTGCATAAGCAACATACAGCAATACTGTCTTGATTATATGCTTGTGCTATGCACTATATAATTAATGTAGCCTACAGATTATGTTCTGTGCACAGTTAAACTAATGCAGATGTGAGACCAGAAACAGATTTTACCAAACAGAGCTGTGACATGTAATTTTGCACTTTATGGTCATGGGGAAGAAACATACATTTTAATATGGTTGTAGAACAGCAGCATTTGCTTAATGACATTGTCTTCATTATTGGAAACGGGCATATATAATCTTAAATCAATTGTGGAAAAGCAAAAACTGGCACTGTAGTATTGATTATAAAAAGAAGAAAGATATAGCTTGCAAGAGTGGAAGAAAACAGCAGGGACTTTTTTTAGGTTCATGCTGTAAAACATGCATCGTTATTAAAAACAATGTTAACATTTTCTTAATGATCAACACATAATTTTGATATGTATTAATCTGTATTTATATTATTTTGATCTTTGTTGATATGTGCAATGGTTAACATTGATACTGACAGCACTGTAGATACAGCTTTGTGACAGAAACAAGTCAAATGTCATGGGCAAATGCAGAATATTAGCAGGCAGAAACAAGGCAAAATAATATGGTAGAGGAATTATACAGGATAAAGACAAAAAAAAAAGCAGGGGAGGTTTAGCAGGAAATATTTAAAGGCAGAAAGAATAGCAAAATCAGATATGTTTTCGAAGAATGGGTTTTAATGACTGATGTCCGAAGGCAGAAAATATAGCTGAAACAGAGGTATTGTGTTAGAAAAGGTGGGCCACAAACTAATGAGAAAGGTAATGACAAAAAAAACCTCATATAATATGTAAAATTATGCAATTTGTGCCTGATTTCTGTAAGGTACATGACTAACATTTGAAATTCATTTCTTGAAATACAAAATCATTTTGTACATCAGCTTGCTAACATTTCCAAAATAAATTAGAAAAGTGGCTGTATGTGCCAGTAGTTGATTATGCATTTATAACGAACTTTAAAGACATTCTTTTAGTTATCTATAGAAAGAGTGTGGCTTACTAAATATGTAGTATGCCATTACTGAATAAAGACCCATGTTGAGGAGTGCAGTAAAATAAATCAGTTCTAGTCTCTCTGGCCAGAGAAAGGAAGAATAATTCATGATATATACTTTATCAGTGCAGGTATTATATTAGGCATAAATAACCAAGTTCAGTGAAGTTGGAAAGTAAATTCTCACTAGCATGGAGACTGCAGAGTTACGATTTTTCAACTTCTAATATTTTGCTACTTTACCATTTGGTCATACTTTTGGTAAGCTTGCCAGCTGAACCACTTCAGGTTTACTTTTTGGGGATAGTCAGGTATGGTAGCACAAGGAACAGTTCAACAATGTAAATGTTCAACATGAGGATAATTTCTTTTAAAGTGTTAAGGGTCTTAAAGGCTACATGGTAGTGCCTTGTTACAAGCACCCAACAACAGGTCTGCACTCTGTGAGGCACCCAGCAAGCGCACCTGATGCTAAAATGATAGCACTGAAGGTACACTTGCTAGACTTATTTTGGTTAATGGGTGCCTAGAAACGTAACTGCAGGTGAGCACAACCCTTCCGCAATATTGTACACAATCACTGAAGAAGCATCCACTGCTGTTGATAAACAGCATATTTTGTGAAAACAGAGTATTTTTGACTTCTTTTTAAAAGTATAGACAGTCTTTCTGCATACGTCCCAGGCATATATTGCCCATATACTTCATAGATAAGTCTTTTGCTTAAATGGCACCAGACTCAGAAACGGATGGCAGCTTCTCACTAATGCTGTGAATCAACATACCTAAAACCCTTTCTCCACCTCAAATTATCTTGGAGTGTGATGCTTATTGCATAAATTACTGTGTAGGGAGCAGGGACAGGATGCCTACAATGACATGACATAAATCAATGGGAATATGGGTTTCATTACAGAAGCGGTATTCAAATACAACACAAGGTAAGACCACTTAAATATCTTCCCATGTTCATACTTAAATATTTTAGGATTAAAATTAGAGCAAATTAGTAACATATAAAAAGATTCCAGAGCTGATAAGGTCAAATTTGCAAAACTGAAAGTAAAACATGGACATGAACCACTGACTGAGCACACTGCATGTCATGTGCACAAAACCTCTGTAATTGTATAATTCTAACCATGCAGCCACAACAGTACAATATATGATAAACCTTTAAGCACCTAGATATCTCTATAGTATGATGAATATAAACCTGGACTAATTGTAAATATAGAACTCTGGTTTGTCTGCCTTAGAGGTGTCCCCACCAAAAATTGTCCTGAAATGCTGTCAGAACCATGTAAGATGTTTTATTCTCCTTCTGAGTAGTGCAATCTGGCAATCTAAACCACCAACATGAAGATAATTTACTTTACCGGGTATACATATGGAACACCCACATCTGTACAATGTGCTGAAATCAAATGGATACAGTCTCCATTCAAATTCCCATCTTATTTTCCTGCTTTGAAGATCAGTTAACTGATTCTGTAAACCTGGAATATGTACTGCTGAAAGATATAGGTTGAGTCATAGTGCCTTTTGCCAAATCTGCAGTACCACTTTCTAGAGTTTAAATGATCTGGTTCCTTCTTATTTATTTGTGTAACACATTACTCTAGTAGTATCTGCCTTGATCTGACAGTGTCCTGGATGGAAATTGTCCTAAAATGCTGTTGGGGCCCTCTAAAATGCTATTTTTTCATTCAAGGTGATGTCATCTGGCAGTCTAAACCTTCAGTACAAAAGCGATTTACATTACAATTATTGGCTTTAAAGGCTGTATTGTAATGCCCTGCCACAGCACCCAGCAACAGGTCTGTGCTCTAAGAAATGTCCTGTAAAAGTTCCTGATAGGGATGGATCACAGCAGCAAAGGCACCTTTGCTAGAACCCTTCAGTTAATGGGTGCCTAGAAACATTACTATAGCTGGGTATTGTAGCTTAACATGCCATCACAGGCTAGACATGCCCTTCTCAAGGCAAACATTATTATTTTTTAAACTTTTTCTAATCAAAAGTTAATACTTAAAAGTTAGAACAGCCAACCATATGTGCCCCAGATAGTACGTACAACAGATTGTAGGCACACATTGCTTCCTGAATCTCCAAAAGTACTTTTTCACAAAGAAGTTTTTGGACCATGGAAAGACTATTGGAATGGGCAGTGGAATTTGAATTCACAGAGGCACTCAAGAGTGCATGGAATAAATGGAAAAATAGCAAGGAGAAGGAGGGTGAAAGGGAAGTAGAATGTGATGCATTAAAAATGACACAGTACATAGGCTGATAGTCTCCTTTTGTCTAAAGCAAAAGTAATGTAATATTCCATACCGAGTTCATAAATTGTGGCCTTTTGCTTAACTGATACCAGATTCATAAACTAATGGTGTCTGGTCACTAGTACTGTTGTTCAGCAAACCAGATACTACTTCATCATATGAAAATGTCCTTTGGCATGATAATTATTGCCTGATTAAACATGTCGAGGGCAGGGACCACTCACATAATGTAAACCTGGGGGGATTTGGGTGCATTTATTAATAGTGGACATTCAAAGGAGGGTATTTAAAAAAAATAAACCAGATACTGCTCGTCTCATAGCAGGTCCTGTGTGCTCCCCATTATGCTAACTCTAGCAACTATCCCCGAAAATATCCAGTATTTCAGCTGTAATTTCTTTTAACCACACTCCGTGAACTCACTCAAGTGACTGGAAACTGTAAAGTGCTGGAAGAAAGACACTTACAGCATCAACAAATCAGTGTAGGTCACAGTTGGGACTCTGATTATTTAACTGACTTGTTATTAGGGTATTTGGAGAGCACACCACTAGGGATAATATTCAAGCAGCATCTGTTTTATTTACCTTCCCAAATCTGATAAACTCTACGCGTATTTTCTCCCTGTTGTAGTTGTTGAGTAAAACAGTAAGCAAAATTTCCAATAGCTGTATTTTTCCTACCTTAGTTGTTGTTGGGCAAAATAGTAAACTTAATTACTTAGAGCTGTAGTTTTTCTCTTAATAGCTGTTGCTAGTGTATAATATTAAGAAAAATTATCCTATACCTGTTTTGTGATTACTGCAGTATGTTGCAATTTCCACAGAGTGCTGTTTACAAATAAATAAAAACTACTTGCTTTAAAATTAAAAATTACCAAGGGACTATAGTTCCTTTAGCTTCCTACCTACCTTCAAACCAGACCATTTTGTTGATTGTTTTCTCTGGTCCCAAGCACACTGACTGGCTCTACCCGCTCCATTTGCCCTCACTTTGCTTGGGCTCTTCTCCCCTCCCCTGCACTACCCCATTTCTCACCCACCCCTCCTATGCCTAAACTTATTTCCAAATAGCCATCCCCCTAAATACAGCAATCCATTTGCAACAAAGAAAAACCCATATTTATATCATTTCAATTATCCAATTACATTGTATTGTACTAACTCCCATATATTCACTCCTCTTACTTAACTACCAGCTACTTACATCTTTTAATGTAATAAGTCATAACCAGACAAAATAATAGTTTTTAATCTTCTACATATCAAAACTCAGTTACAACTACAATTATTCCTACCCGCCCTTAAGATTATTACTTTAACTTAGATCAGACACGAGTAGTAAGCAATATGATAACTTTATACACATCAATCCTGTTATTTCTATCTATTGCTACTCACATAACATCATCTCATACAGAACTTAACACACAATCTACATACACTACCCCCTTCCCAAACCCACTGCAATTAAAGCAAACACATTTAATAATAGCACCAACTATCTATAATCCCACAAACATAAATCATGTACCATTTAACTTATTCACACAATAATCTTATCCTAATGTTACGCAGAAATATGATAAGTTTATATCAACATACTTAAAACTTATAGTTCACATTGCATCACAGCTCATACATAGTTGGGATATTCACCCCAACCCTGGCCTCCAAACCAGTCCAACCCATCTAGATCTTCACGCCCCAACAACTATTAACTCTCCCCAGAAAAGGTATTAACTTGCTACTACTTAATATAAATCTTAGAAATGTCATGAACAAAATTCAAGATTTGCATGCCACCCTTGTTCTATATATCCAGATATAGCTCTTATAACAGAAACCTGGCTAAAACCAGACATCTCAAGCAAATTAATACCTCCCCCGGATACAATATACATAGGCTAGATAGACAACAGAAAAGAGGTGGTGGTATCACCTTTCTATTCAAAAACGATCTCAATTTAGAAACTTTAGACCTAACCATCCCAAACTTCAAGAACACTGAAATGCTGTTTACTAAACTAACAATTAATCCAATGAAAGATACTGGAATCAAATTAGATTATAAGCCAGGGTACCGTTTGGCTAGGCTTATATAGGCCCTAGGACTAATAGCCTAGTACCTACCTATGAACTGCACAAACTGGATCCAAACAAAGCACAGGGAGGAGACAGAATTAGTAACAATGACCTGAGAAGACTTCAGCAAGAACTTATAGTACCATTATATCTATTATTCACTAGGTCATATAAATATGGGGAGATTCTTCAAGATTGGAGTCATACGCTGATTAAACCTGTCTTCAAGGGAAAAGGGAGTAGGACAAACCCAGAGTCATATACACCCTTAAGTCTACTTTCATGTTGTGGAAAAATAATGGAGAAGGTAATACTGGATAAGCTATTGTCAGAATTGGATAGGTTGGGACTTGAAACCAGATATCATCATGCATATTTTGAAAATAGATCTATTATCACCTGTAACATGATGATAACAACATAATAACAACTATGAATAACAAATTGTGCTGTGATGTAATTTATATAGATTTAACTTCAGCATTTGACAGGGTCATATGCAAAACACTGATCAATAAGTTAGAACTGGGTATTGCTGTACTCTTGATAAGATGGATGATAGCTGCATGGCTTACAAGTAGGACATGTCAAGTATCATACAACTGGACAGGTGAAATTCTTGGTTACAGACAGGATGTCCCACAGGGCTCTGTACTAGGCCCATACTTTAGATTGTATCTTTCAGACTTATATTTTTCATGTGAGGTGTTCTACAGTCTGTATGCAGATGACCTGAAACTGGGTAAAGTGATTGCATGTGTAACAGATAATCATGTCTGTAAATAACTTGACTAAATTGACCAGTTGGGCACAGAAGAATAATATGCTGATAAATACATCAAAAACTATGCATATGAGATTTGGGAGATGTAAACTGAAAGGTGACTATTTAATACAACACACAGTGATTAAAACTGTAGACTCATTTAAGGATCTGGGTATATGAGTAGATCCAGCTATGAGTTTTTTAATCATACCAACCAATTGGTTAATGATAGTTACAGAACTATAGGTTGTATAAAAAGATTTTTAAAGTCTAGGACATCAAAAAATGATGAAGTCATTATTTGTTAGTTACATTAGACCCAAACTTGAGTAGGGAATAACAATATGGAAACCCTATAAGAAAACAAACATGAGTAAACTAGAAAGAGTACAGTGGAAGTATACCAAGGGAATCCATGGATGTGAAAATTTAAGTTATTATGAAAGACTAAAATATCTGAACTTGTACAGTGTCTCATATAGATAGGTAAGAGGAGATCGTATTCAGGTATATAAGGCATTTAGAGACAACTACCTCAGGGAATGTTTGGAGTTTTCAAAAAGTACCAGAGAATAATCAGACAACCTATGTAGAAGATTCTGTAGGAATGAGACGTGTACTAATTGGTTCTCTGACAGAGTAGCTGATGCATGGAACAGACTACCACATTACATTAAAGCAAGTACTAGTTTAAATATTTTTAAGTACAGCCTGGACACTTATTATGGGAATAAGTGTTTTGGTATATTGGCAAGTTAGAAGGGCATTAATGCCCATACTTGAAATATTTGTATGTATGTATGTGAAGAAACATCTGAACATAGTGGGAGCCTACATCCCACCTGGGAACAATCTGACTACTCTAGAACACATCTTAAATTGGACAGCAACATCCCTCCATCAGGAAACAATTATAATGAGTGACTTTAATGTGGACTGGCTCTCCTGTAGCTCTCAAAATCTCACTGACCACATTAACCTACATGGTTTCTCACAAACAATCCAAACTTTACTAGAGTAGAAAAAATATCAAACAAACATTCAGTCCTGGACTGGATCCTTACAAGCAAGCTAAATTTATCCCTACACTCTGGCTGTCTCCCAGACAGCCTCAGTGACCATATTCCAACTTATATTCTCTGACACCAATAAATCCACAAAAACTTACCACCTACCACCAAATCTGAGATAAGAAAAAATAAGAAGTTATGTACCTACCATAACGTTCCATGTTAGTTGTCTTCTTCTCGCCTTCTTTCTTGCTGGTTGGGCTCGGAGCCGATCCTAGGCTCTGACTTGGCCATCTTCAAAAGCTCGAGAGCTGCTTACTGGCTCGTGGCCCCCCTATATCCCATGATGCCTGGTGCTAGATACCCAGATCTTGTTTGGTAAACCTAACTACAGACATAATAATAACAATTATAATAATACAGTAAACTGTAGTAGGATACATGAACCTACTGTAGAGACTGCAAGTCAGAAGTTAAAGCCAGAGAAGACTCAGCCAGTGATAAAAAAACATAAGGAACTCTTCTCGGTCTACTAGGATAGGGGGATGGAGGGTGGGACGCAAGAAAGAAGGCGAGAAGAAGACAACTAACATGGAACGTTATGGTAGGTACATAACTTCTTAATGTTAAGTTGTCTATCTCCCCTTCATTCTTGCTGGTTGGGACAGCGTCCCTAGCACCTCAATCCTGGGTGGCTCATCGGAACAGACTCTTAAGAACAGTGGAACCAAAATCAGCTCTGCTCCTGGAGGCCACATCCAGCTTATAATGTGAAATGAAGGTATGTGAATTAGCCCATGTAGCTGCCGCACAAATAGTTTCCATTGGCAATCTGGCCTGAAAAGCCACTTAAGTAGCTAGAGCTCTGGTGGAGTGGCCTTTTGGTTTAACAGGAAGCTCTTTATTCCTTAACTGATATATAAATGTAATAATAGATGTCAACCACCTAAATAAGGTTACTTTCGACACCGGTATACCTTGTTTACCCTCAGCATAGGACAGGAACAATTGGTCTGATTTTCTGATTTGCTTGGTTCTGTGCAAGTAAAAGCGTAATTGTCTATGAACGTTCAACTGATGTAACTTGTATTCTGCCTTGTTGGAATAATTTGGAAAAAACACAGGTAGGTCAATGGACTGATTCAAATTATTATCAGAAGTAACCTTTGGGAGAAAGGAAGGGTTAGTCCGAAGAGAAACTCTATCCTTGTGAAAAACTAGGTAAGGAGGACGAACACAAAGAGCCTGAAGTTCAGAAACTGTTCTAGCCAAAGTAACTGCAACCAGAAGAAGGGTTTTCCAAGAAAGAAACTTCAAGGAACAAGAAGCTGCCGGTTCAAAGGGGGGCAGTATCAGGGAAGCTAAAATCAAATTCAGATCCCACGGAGGCGGGGGATCTCTTACTGGGGGCCTGAGTAGAGTGGTCCCTTTAAGAAAGACTTTACAAAGCTTATGGGACATAATGCTTGTATCAGATAGGACCGTATGAAAGTTTGAAATTGCAGCTAGCTGAACTCTAATCGTGGCAGAAGAGGATCCAGCTCGAAAAAGTTCCGCTAGAAATTGTAAAATATGGTGCACAGGGGCTGAAAAGGGATCTGTATTCCTTGTCTCTGCCCATAAGGAAAAACGTTTCCACTTACTAGCATAAGTTTTTCTAGTGGTAGACTTATGCAAGGATAAGATGATTTCACGCACCGAGTGGGAGATGTTCAGAAGCCTGGCTAAGGTCGGAAGTGGAGAAACCAAGCAGTGAGCTGGAGAGATTGAAGAGATTGGTGCAGCCCACCCGATTGATGGATCAGGAGGTCTGGAAGTGGGTCCAGGATCCAGGGCTGCTCCAGAAGGTGATGATGCAGGAATGGGAACCAAATTTGTCGAGGCCAGTAAGGGCCAATGAGGATCATCTTGCATCCCAATGTGGTAGCTTTCTGTATTAGTTTGGGAATCAGGGGAAATGGAAGGAATGCATAAAGAAGTCCCTATGGCCAATCGTGAACTACAGTGTCTCTGGGCAAGTGTCCGGGAAGAGGGAGGAGAGAGAAGAAATTGTCGCACTTGCTGTTGAAGGGGGTGGCAAAAAGGTCGCAGCAAGGCTGACCCCATTTGCGGAAGATTTTGTTCGCCACAGTCTGATTGAGAGACCACTCATGAGGCATGAGAATTGCTCTGCTCAGCCTGTTCGCTATAACGTTGGACTTCCCAGGGATGTGCGCTGCTATCAGAAACCGTTGGGAAGAGATCGCCCACTGCCAAAGTCTGAGTGCTTCTCGACATAAGGAGTAGGACTTGGTTCCGCCCTGCTTGTTGATGTACCATACTACTGACGTATTGTCTGTTTGAATTGCAATGGTCCCGGTGGGAAGAGAGTTCTGAAGAGCTTGCAACACTAAAAGCACGGCTCTCATCTCCAAGACATTGATATGCAGATGGTACTCGTGAGGCTGCCAGGTGCCCTGGACTGTTCTGCCCTGAAAATGCCCCCCCCACCCGATCAGGGAGGCGTCCATGGTCACTGTAGCTACTGGAGGAGGAAGAACGAATGGTCTGCCCTGGTGTAATGATGGGGAAACCATCCACCAAACAAGTTGGTTTTTGCATGACTGTGTGATCATTATCATGTGAGACATTGGGAGTTGCTGGAAGGACCATTGTGTGAACAGCATCCACTGAAGAATCCTCATGTGAAAACGTGCACGGGGGACTAGTATGATAGCCACTGCCATGAGACCCAATGTTCTTAGGACGAATCTGGCCTGAATCTTTTTGTATCCTAATAAGACCTGCACATGTCGTCGAATGGCTAACACTCTGTCTACTGGAAGTCTCGCTGACATGTCCTTTGAATTTAAGTTTGCGCCTATAAAGGTGATAGATTGACAAGGCGACAATGCAGACTTTTTGAAATTTATTGTGATGCCTAGTTTGGAGCACGTTTGGATGGTGTAGTCTCTGGCTCGCAGCAGGTGATGCCTGGTGGTTGCAGTAAGGAGCCAGTCATCTAAATATGGAAACACCTGGAATCCTTGCCATCTCAGGTGAGCAGTAACTACTGCCAAACATTTGGTGAACACCCTGGGGGCTGTGGTGAGACCAAAGGGCAGAGCTCTGAACTGATAATGACTGGCTTCCAGCTGGAAGCGGAGGAATCTTCTGGAGCGTCTGTCCATTTTGATATGGTAGTACACGTCCTGAAGATCTATGGAGCACATCCAATTGTCCTGACCCAGAAAGGGTAAAATGGACTGTAGCATGACCATCCGGAACTTCGTTCTTTGAACAGACCTGTTTAGTCTGCTGAGTTCCAGAATGGGTCTCCAGTCCCCTGTCTTTTTTGGTACCAAAAAGAACCTTGAGTAAATTCCGGATCCTTGTTGGTCTGCTGGGACTGACTGGATGGCTCTTTTTCTTAGCAGTTTTGAAATTTCTTGAACTGCTTGATCCCTTAGATTGGGTGGAACATCTGGAAGGGATTTGTTGGAAAAGTGTGGAGTGCGAAAGAAGGGGATTTTGTAGCCTTCGGATATGATAGAAAGTACCCATTTGTCTTGTGTTATACTTTGCCAGGCTTTTGGGTACAGCAATAATCTTCCCCCGACTGCCTCCGAAGGTGGACAGATGGGCAGCACTTCAGGGATGCTGGAAGGGCTTGTCAGAGAAAGATTCTCTTTGGCCCTGATTTTGCGGACCCCCTCTGCACCCTGGGTGACGTCTATTGTTGTTTCCTCCTCTGCCCCTGGAGGGGAACTCTCCACGTGTGTCAGGCACGGCTCCCTGGGGTTTCCAGAACCACATTTTCCCACTCTTCTGACCCTTGGGATATGGTCTTGAAGGAGTGGAAAAACGGACTCCCACAGCAGAGAGAGTCTTGCCTTCCTGTTCACACCTGGTAAGGGTATCCCTCACCTGTGGTCCAAACAGAGCAGAACCATCAAAGGGGGTGTTGGTGAAAGATGCCCTGAAGGGTTCCGCAAAGTTGCATAACCGCATCCAAGCGTGTCTCCTCAAAGCCACGCCTGTGCCTGCGGCCCTACATGCGCCATTGGCTGCATAAAAGATGAGCCGCATGGAGGAGTTTACAACCGAATTTAGAGTCGCCAGTTGGGAGGCAACCTTAGCCTGGGACCCCGCAGCTGATGGATCTTGAAGGGTATCTCCTAGCTCTTTAAGGAGATCCCTTTGAAGGTGGGTAAAGTGGCACAAATAGTTCAGAGACCTCATGGAGAAGTTCGCTGAGGAAAACATCCGCTTCCCATATCTGTCCATCGTCCTAAATTCCTTATTAGGGGGATGGACAGACGAAGAAGTTTCAGCCAACTCCTTTTTAGTAGCCGCTGCTACCACCATGGAATCAACGGGAACACCCTTGGTCATAAATTGCTTGTCTTGAGGGGCAGTAATAAATTTTGTGGGCCTGCGGGGAGTTGGTTCCATTGTGTCTGGAGCTGACCACGCCTTTCGAGCCACCACAAACATCAGTGGATCGAAAGGCGGAGACACCCAGGAGGTGGAGGGTCGGGATCCAAACACGTCCAGGAAGGGAGTTCATCCTCAGAAGGGTTAAAGGTAGTCCAGTTCCCGCTCTGCCTAAGAATTTCAAGGATGTCTGAGAAGGAGACGTCCTCAGAGGGTGATCTCGGGGACCCTTCCGACTCCTCCAAGTCGGTATCTGAAGTGACAGACTCAGGGGAGTCAACATGTTTCCTCTTGCATTTCCTCTTTCGAGGGGGCTCCTCTGAATGAACGGAGGAGGCCTAGGAAGAGGAAGATACACCCAATGGGGTGCCCTGGAGCGCTTGTTCCTCATGCTTGGGGTCTGGAGGAGGGGCAGAGGCAGGAGCAGGCACCATGGGGGGAGGAGCCGATGAGGCTGACTGTGAGGCTGACTCAGAGCCAGCACACTCCTCATGACCTCGAAGGCGCCCCTTCCCAATATTGGAGAAGGCTCTGGCTCTGAAGAGACCGGGATCCTTCCCGGCACCAAGAGAGAT
Source organism: Protopterus annectens (assembly GCF_019279795.1). NCBI lineage: Eukaryota > Metazoa > Chordata > Ceratodontiformes > Protopteridae > Protopterus > Protopterus annectens. Next base: position 11,968,960 of record NC_056740.1, read on the forward strand.
GGCTCCGAAGCCGATGTAGGAGCCGAACTCACCTGCGCCAAAGCTCCGAGAGGGAGAACGGGGTCAGACAAGGGTCCGATGCCACTCACCCCCTTGGAGCCGATGAAGGAGTCCCGGCGCCCAGATCCCTCCAAGGATGGCACCATGGAAGAGATCGGAGCCGAAGATGGAACCGAAAGGGGAGGTATCGGTGCCGACAGTCCCACGATTCCAGCCTCAGCATGCTCTGGCTCCGAACTCAAGGGATGAGTCGAAGGAGGAACTATTGCAGAGACAGTTAGAGCCGAACCCTGATGAGGGGGGCTGGATAGCATTTTAGCCAGGGCCTGCAATTTTAAAAGTCTGCACACCACTCTCTCCAAATCATGGTCAGACAGTCTAGACGACCGAGAAGAGTGGGATCGATGACTTCACTCCGATTGCAACAAGGGTGACCCTGGAGCTGAGTGTATCGACTCCAAGGATGGTGACCTGGAGCGTTTTCGACTCCCTGACGGTTCCGACAGAAGAGTCGGGGCCGACTGGGAGATAGGTACTTCGGCTCCAGTTGGAGCCGAAGTTGACTTGGAGATAGGTACTTCAGTTCCAGCTGGAACCGAAGTTGAAGCAGAAGCCACACCCGGCGACGGCTCCGAACTGGGAGCCAACGACTTCGATGGCCTGGAAGGTTTCACTGACTGAGTCTTGGCCGGTGATCCTTCAGGTTTAAGCAAACCCCTAAGGATAAGCTTATTCCTACGCTCCTGCAGGACTCCTGGACTAAAGGCGCGACACACCGAACAAGAGTCCTGCAGGTGTAGGACGCCCAAGCAGTAGAGACAAGAAGTGTGACCATTCTGACAGAATGAGTCACACTTCTTGAATCCAGACACTTTCGTGTCTTTAGACATTCCTGTAAAGGAAAATTCAAATACAAAGAAAGAGTACAAAGGGAAGTAGGTATCTAGAAAAAAAACACACAGTCCACACAAGTTACCACACCCTAACAGTACACACACTCTATAAAATAAGACCTATAAACTATCACAATTTCTAATGAAAACATTTTTCTACCTTAAAAAAGAAAACAAGGATAAGCCTCTAACTAAAAGGGCTTACCTTAAAAAGGCAAAACTGGAGTGGGGGAGGGAGAGGAAAACTCTCTAAGAAGAAAATGAGTTTTCAAGGGGGGAATTAAACACAAACAAATACCACAAATCCTACAAAAATGTATGACACTAAGTGTTATAAACTAATAATATACAAAAAGTTCTAATATTATCAATAAAGTGAAAAAATACGACCTGAGCCAGTAAACGCAACCTCGTAGCAGAAGCGGCAAATGAGATCTGGGTATCTAGCGCCAGGCATCATGGGATACAGGAGTGCCTCGAGCCAGTAAGCAGCTCTCGAGCTTTTAAAGATGGGGAACCCAACCAGCAAGAATGAAGGCGAGATAGACAACTTAACATTATCCCTTAAGACTTCATAACTCAAGTTGAATACTGTAACTCAACCTTCCTCAATATCCTAAAGATCCCCCCCCCCAAGAACAATTAGGATAAATTCCCATTATGCCCTTGGCTAACCAAACAATCAAAATCTTTGTTAAAAACTAGAGATAAGGCCTGGGAGAAATGACAAAACTACAAATAACAAACAAACATATCTAGAACTACAAAATAAATCTAAAAAACATATTAGACATGACAAAATAAATTACTATTGCAGTATTCAATCAAAAAATCAAGGAAACTCACAAAAAAATCCTACAGCCAGGACAAACTAGTACTCCCTCCCCAACACTCACTGATACTAAAGACAGCATAGCCTCACAATTTAACAGATACTTTACTGAATCCATACTAGCCCTCACAAACAATAATTACTCTTTCCTTACTCTGACTTACATAGTACCTATGCTTGATCCCAATAAAATCTCTTTCTAATCTATCCCAATAAACACCAGTTAAATATCTCAAAAGGTTTAAACCTACTACACTTGCTGCCGACTATCTACCTGGAGAATATCTAAAAATCGCTGCAGAAGCAATATCCCATCCAGTATCCAAATTAATAAATCAATCTATTTTCAGAACAAGAAGTCCCTAAGCTTTGGAAAGTATTATATGTCATCACTCTACATAAAGGTGGAAATTCAACAGAATTATCAAATTATCGGCCAATACCTATACTATCACCATTATCTAAAATACTTGAGCGGTGCATCCATTCAAAAATCTTAAACTATCTAATAACCAACAATCTTCTATCTAACAATCAGCATAGTTTCTGTCTTAATCATAGTATCACCACTGCCCTTGTTAACTTTACTAACATTATTAGCCACCATCGCAATAAAGGCAATTTAGTTTCCTCTATCTTTCTCGATCTGTCCAAAGCTTTTGATACTGTGTCTCATTCTAAACTCTTAACTGCACTCTCAAAACTTAAACTTACCCATTTTGCACTTACTTGGTTCCAGCAATATCTAGCTGGTCGCCAGCAAGCTGCAAAATATCTCTTTACTACTGCCTGTAATCTTGGGAGTACCACAGGGATCTAGTTTAGGTCCTCTCTGTTTTAATATCTTTACTAACCATCTTCATACTATCACCCACTTGCCTCTGTAGTTCAATATGCAGACAATTCTACCCTGATTTGTACCGCTCCAGCACTATAAAAACTCCAACAAATCACCCAGCTGTCATTCAGTGCAGTGGAATCTTGGTTAAATAATGCACAACTTATACTTAACCCTAACAAAACAAAACTCATGTTCTTCTATCCAACTAGAGCTGCAGCCCCCTACCCACCATTCAATATATCATCAAACCATACAATTATTTCTTTGTTTTCCCAAACAAAATTACTTGAAGTTGTCATTGACATTGATGGAAGATTGTTGGTTATTAGATAGTTTAAGAAATTTGACATACACATATCACAGATAATAAAAAAGTTCACAAAAAGCTAGGAACCTTGTAAAGAAATGGGCACTTTCCAAACAAATCTTCAAAGGCCACTATAGCAAGAACCCATCTTATCTGTATGCTACTACACACCTCACAAAGTTTCACAAATATTAAGAAGTCTGACCTAGCAAAACTTGAAACTTGTTATAATATTGCAAAGTTTGCTACAGAATCAAATTTCAGATCCCAGCATTGTTTGGCTTTAAAATAAGTATTTTGGCTCGAACTACAAAATCTACTTGCTTACTCACATTTGCCCCATGGAATACTAAATCAGCCAGAAAAAAATACCAGTACTTCAAAATCTACTAATATACTACTCCAATAACAGGGTATTGTGCTCCACTAACAAATCCTTCTTAAATATATCCAATCCTAATAATGCAGCTGGAGTTTCACTTTACTCAAACTGCATAGCCAAAACATGGAATTCCCTGCCATTAACTATCAGAACTACTAACACTTCCAAATTAAAAAAAAAATTCTCAAATCACACCTATCTGAATCCTGGATCTGCCCTTGCACAAACCCTGGTTAGGAAATAGATGTCTTAAGGCAACTAAAAGAACACAACCAGTTATTTTTATATTTCAACAGTATACCCTACTAAGCATATATATACTTCACTTGCTTGTTTTTTTTTTACCTTCAGTCATAATACTGCTATTCTTTTTATTCCTACCTAGACTATATGATTGTATTAGTGAAATGTATAACATGTATTTTTCATCTTGTGCTTGTATCTGAGATTGAATCAACATTTGTATCTGTTCATAGGTTCATAGGTGTGTACTAGGCTATTGCCCTGGAGCCTTTACAAGCCTAGCCCATAGGATTATCATGGCATCCTTCTGTTGTGGAGTTTGTTTATGGCAGGGGACCACCAGATTGGCTCCTTTTTTTAGAGGAGAGCATCTTGGTTCTATTGAGTATGGGGAGATCCATGCATTTGTGTATGTGTTCGTACAGTGCATTGGTGTATGATTTGGCGGTCATACAACTATTCTCCATTTGCATAGGTGCCGTGAAGTTGGCCACCTCTGTTTTTAGGAGCCCAAAGTTAGCTTTGGAGAAGTTTTTCATGGTGGTTACCTTTGTGGGGGGTGGGGTGGTGTGGTGTGGGAGGGATGTTGATTTCCAAGGTGATTCATTTGTAGTCGGATCTAACCAGGGAGGAGTTGACTATTGGTGTAGAGCAATGGTTGCCCATGTTAGTAATGACCAGGTCAAGGATGTTGCTACCTCTAGTGGAGGTAAGAACGTGCTGGTCCAGGGCATTGGAATTAATGAATTCCAGGAAACGTTGAGCAAGTGTACTGGTGCATGAGTAGTTTTCCCAGTTAATGGAGAGGTAGTTGAAGTTGCCCAGTATGAGAGTGTTAGGTTGGACCCTAATATTCTCCAGGGTGCTTAGGAATGTGGAGTGTGAGTCTTGGGACATGGTTGGGGACCTATAACAGGCTACTACCTGAATTGCTGTCTTACCCAATGTTAGCTGCTCTTGACGTATCTCTGATGCTTTATGTTGGGCTACCAGTCTGCAGGTGTATGCACCCTTTATGAATATGGAAACACCACTGCCTTTGGAGCTTCAATCCAAGTTCTGGGGCCAAAAGGTGTGGAATGAGTTATAGCCTGGTAGTGCAGCGGTGCTTTCTGCTACCTTGAACCAGTTCCCTGTTACAGCACAAATGTCGATGTTCTCCATTTTAAGGAGTGCTTCGAGAGAGTGCATTTTATGATTTAGACTTCTAGCGTTGAGCAGCATGACCCTCAGATTGCATTTGTTTGTAGCTGTTATGGTGCTAATTTGGTCTTTGGAACGCCACCTAAAAAAGGCACTATAGGGATGGCAGGAGCCAAGGCCAGTATCCAGAAGCCCAGGGGTGACAGATACAGGCCATCTCTGGCAAAGCACTGAGGTTTGTCGATCATGTCATCCTAGGCAGACAGATACTGGATTCCCTTAGAATGACACTAGAAACTTAGCCAATTGTTGAAATCAATCATTTTCTGCTTGTACTGTGGTATCATTCTGGTGATGGTAGGATGCTGGTCAGGACTAGGGTCATACCCGGCTGGGCTACATAATCTGAGAGCCCCTCCACATCTTTTTTCATGTAGTCCAGGGAGGTATGTCTCAGGTCATTCACACCCACATGTACAATGACAGAGTCATATTTGTGCCTGTTGTTAAGGCACCTGAGTGCGGGCGTTATTTGGTGGATTCTGGCAGCTGACTGTTACTTTCTCCTTATACAGCCTAGCGAGTGGGACATCAGTATGCCTCACTATCGAGTCACCTATGACCAATGGGCTAGGCACATTGTATATGTATCGTACAGTTATTTATATATGTGGAGCTTTTCTCACTGGTCCTCTGCTGAAAAAGGACATTTTCTCCACTTGGACTTTCCTGGTAAACAAATGTAAAATAAAATAAATAAATAAATTCAAGGGTAAGGCTAAACAGTAATACTTAAAATCTACCAGTGATCAAACTTGGATATTCTCAAGATTAATCAAATCAGCAACTTAGCAGCAAGTCTAGATCTGACAAGGCTGAATATGCAAGATGGAGAGTAAACAGGGGCATGAACCACAGATAGATTCATACATTTACACAGGTCTTTAGCATGTTGTCTGTAGTGAGCTCAAGCTATGCAGATGCTACAGGTCAGTACATGATCGATTCAGATGTACCTATATATTCATACAGTTCAATGTATGCAGTAATAACAGGGTATCAAAACTTAAAGTGACTATAAATATGAAAGACTATATTGCCTGGCTTGGAAGTGTCATGGCTGAAAATTGCCCTGAGAGGCTTTCAAGGGTTTATTTACTTTAGGCTGATGTAAAGATACCTTTTGTCTTGAAAATAGCTGGCCTGCACTGACACATTATAGATGTGGGTCCCCAAGCATAATCTGAAGAGTCTAATATTGGATTTGAGGTGGGGAAAGTAGCATCATTCTAATGACTAAGTTTGTCACATTTCCAAGCGTACAGTTTTCTTTTTCATGTACTGAGAATTAGTAATCATCATATTTAGTGGATCTGTGAATTGATTCTATGGATAAATGGGATGCCATCGAGTCCTCCTTATATGATGTTTTGCATGAAGAGCTAAGAGAATGCAAGAAGACATATACCTGAGGGCTCTAATAAACTGCCTTGTCATGGTGGCTTGTTGCTGAGAGAATTCTGTCAGGGCTGTCTGAATTTCTTATTTGAATTGAACGGAAAACTTTCATCAGTACTAAGTCTACTACTGTCCCTAGAAAAGTTGTTGACGTAGAAGAGGTCTGAAAAGACCTTTCATAAATTATCTCTAGACATTGAAAGAGAGTAAATTTGTGTTCTATGTTCTGAATCAATAGTTGTCTTGTCTTGGTCACTATCAGACAATTGTCCAGACAGGAAAAAATTATATTTTGCCTTTATGAGGTGTGCAAACACTGGGACTAAATGATATTGATGAAAACTAAAGGTAATGCTGACTTGGAATCTGAGGTACTTTTTATGAGAGAATCCTAATGGATTGTGAAGACTGGCATCTTCTATGTCCAAAGATGTTGAGATTCAAAAACAAAGGTCATTCAAAGTAAATGCAAAGAGCAAGTCATTTATGCAGCTGCAACACCCTGAATAACTGCCAGTATTGCTCTTGCACCTGACTGGCAACTTGGTTGCTTTGTCGATTTTGCCCCCTAAAATCTTGTGCCCTCTTCACCTTACCCCAACTACAGCACTGGTTCTATGGAATCTTCAGTCACTAACCTGAATGATTTTGTATTTAAAAACTTGCTTAGAAGTGATAAATATAGAAGCGGTCTTTAGGTCTTGTTTATTTTAGAGCAAGAAATAGTCTGGAATAAAATCACTGACCTCTGGATAGAAAAAATATTTATTGTATTACTTTTTTTATTAAACATTTGCCTATCAGCAGTAAGGTTTATTGTACTTGGTGAAGGGTGCCTGAAGAACAACCTACATTCAAGGTTTCTAAAGACATTCCCCGGGATTCATGAAGCTTGCGCCAGGCGCCGGAGTAGCATCTGCGATCTAACGCCAAATATGGCCTCCAAGCGATTCAGGTATGAGCTGTTTCCACGTGCACTACCAGCGTACACCAGAGCTGTGCAGCTCCCGGCGCATGTATGCTAATTACCCCATGCGCAGCAGTGTAGCATGCAAATGAAGGTATACAGCGATTCATGAAGTGGTGCAGGCGTAGCGTAAGCATGAGGAAATGTAAACCAAAAAAAATGGTTTACATTGTTTCAAACATAAATCGGAGCCATGAAAGAGGACCAAACTTACATATTATAATGTTAATATATGCCAATGGCTAAATGTATAGCCAATGGCATAAAAAAACATGCACAACACATAAAAAATAACATTTAATGTCATGGCCACACTAACGCAAAGTAAATTCGCAGTGCATCTGTGTGCAAACGGGATCACAATGAAAATATATTTAGATGTCATAAAACTGCAATGTAACACAATTCATGAATTCCCCATAATAGTCAATGGCACGCATGCTACACCACAACGATGGCGCAAGGATTGCTAAGAGTCTGTGACAGTGTTCTGCGCGGTAACTAGGAATTAGTAGTCAATGCCATGCAAATGATTCAAGTAATACTGAATCGCAAACTCCCCGCCGGTGTAAGGATGTACTACACAGTGTAGCAGTACAAAACCTAGGTGTGGCCTGGAGGTAAACATGACATCAAGAGAGGGGTGCACCACCGTAGCTGTAAGCACATTGGAGCATTGCTAATCTGGGTTGCCTGTTGCTAAGCAAAGCTGCAGGATAGGGGTGTGGAAGTAGCCATAGCTTTGCGTAGCTGAGAGCACACAAGGTAACTGAAAGTGCATGTGAACATGGATGAAAACACGCTCAAAACCTGGTAAATGGCTGTGTGCAGCACTCACCATAGCTGAAACAGGAAGGATACGGGAAGACAAGGAAATGCTGCAGCATGGTAATTGGAGTACAAATGAGTAATTAACACCTAGGAACTCACAGTGGGCCATTGACAACAGCTAACAAGGCTGCTAGCAGCTACCTGCAGAACAGGAAAGGGGAGGTGCCGTACTGCAAAGAAAAGAGAATTGTCACAGCAGAACAAAGCAAACTTGTAGTAGATCAGCTTCATAACACATTTCGCAACACAATCCTGGGTTGTGAAAGTACAAAACAAGAAAGCAGGCAGCTGGATGCATGCCTGACAATGGGAGGGGAATCGGGTTGAAAAGTGAAGTAAAGGGCAATAGATGAATCATTGCAGCCAAGCGTAAGTCAACACCAAAGGCCCCACAATAGCAGTACCTGCTGTAAAACCCATAATTAAGATATCCTGCAGCTGGAATTGCACATGCACACCCAATTACACCAGCATCATCCATTGTACAGTAGTATAAGGTGTGAAAGCCCCCCCCCCCACACACACACACACACTTGTGTATTCCCAGGCACTCTACATTATTGGTGTATCCAGATGGGGAACTTTTAATATGTACATGTTAGGGGCTGCCATAGCTTTGATTCACCAGCATGTGTTGGAGACTGATGGTGGTGTGGAGGATGATGCTGACAACCATCTCAGGCACCAGAGGAGGAGAAGAGTGTTCAGACCCAGGGTAACCTACCAGGGGCTACATGATCTGGAGATAGTAAAGCATTACAGGGTGGACAGGAACACCATACAGCAACTTGTTGAGCTGTGCCAGCCATGCCTCAGAGCCAGAAATAACAGAGGGAAACCCATCCCAGTGGACACGAAGGTATATGTAAGCTTGAGAATACTAGCCACAGGTACCTTTCAAAGACAAGGGATATCATGGGGATCTCACAGGCATCAGTATCCAGGGTACTCCACCAGTTTCTGGATACCATGTTACCACATGCCAATGAGCACATATACTTCCCCCAAATGCAAGAGGAATTGGCCAGCAATATGCGTCTCTTCCACCATGTGGTAGACTACCCAGAGGTACTGGGTGCAATAGACTGCACGCACATACACATCAGGACACCAACCAGTGAGCAGGGTAGGCGCTACATAAACCATAAAGGGATACCCCTCCATCAACTGCCAGGTCATGTGCAATGCCCAGGGCATTATCATGGATGTGTGTGCTGGCAGCCCTGGAAGCTATCACGACTTCCACATCTGGCATGCCTCACAGCTGTATCAGGTATTTGCCAGGGGGTACATCCCATATGGCCACCTGGTGGGGGATGCTGGCTATGCACTGGAACCGTGGATGATGACTCCCATCAGAAATGCAAACACAGCCACGCAAGAACGCCATAATGAGGCACACGCAGAAACCAGAATCATCATAGAGTGTGTGTTTGGAGTGCTGAAATCATTGTTCCGTTGCTTGGACATATCTGGTGGAGCCTTGCAGTACTCTCCAGGCACGTGTACCCACATCTTCATAGTATGTGCCATGCTACACAATATGATCCTGCAGAAACAGCTGCAGCAGGGACAGAATGGTGAAGGTCCTCACAGCCCACCACCATGGCCAAGGGCCCCACAGGCACAGAGGGACTCAGACCATGAACACCCTGTGCCAGCCCCAGTAGGCAGACGGAGGCATGCCCAGTATGCCCATGCCTTGGCAAAGAGGAAACATATAGCACACACACAGACAGTGTAGGCACTTATGGCCTGACACCCTTCTCCACCTGCACACACAGCAAACATGGATGGCACACACACACGACCACCTGTAAATTGTCATGTATAGGTGGTCTGCTGTGTGCATCCTACATAGGTAGCCCTCAACTATTGTACACACAACTGCCATTGGCACAAGGTAAGTCAATACCTGAACAGTAAATTAAGCTATCAGCATGTGTCCATACTGTATGTATAGGTTCATAGATACATAGGTAGGTACATGCCTAACTGCTCGAGGCCACTCAAAAGCATAGCCAAAAAGTGTGTGCTGTCGCCACCCCATTGATTAACTAACTGTCCCTCTGTGGAGCATAGCCAATTGTGGGATCCCTGGGGTGTATCCACTGTTCCCACCCACTTTGCAAGGATTCCCTGGAGTGTAAGTGAGGGGTTTTGTTTAATGTAATCAGGGATGTAGTTCCAAATAATGGGGAGTACCCGTGACAGGAATCTTCTCAGATGATTTACATGTTACATAGTATACCTTAACCACAGCTTGCATATATAGGTAGTATTCCACAGAATAATAAACATTTGGAACACAAAACCGCTGAAATGTGCGTTAATCACCCTTGCACTACCAGTGCCTGCTCTGAGAGGTAAAATTACCACTGCCAGGATTAGAACACGCAACCATGTACACAATCTTCACAATGACCTACCTCTAAGTTACCTGAGATGTATCAATGGCAGTTGTGTATACTGACAAGTTAAAACACAAAAGATAGGAATGTGTGGAAATAGGACAAACCGGCATGTACCCAATGAAAGGTGTATGCTATATATATATATATATATATATATATATATATATATATATATATATATATATATATATATATATATATATATATATATAAATTAACATATATATATATATATATATATATATAGAGAGAGAGAGAGAGGGGGGGGGGAGATATATGTCGATATATGGGGATATACATATATATGCAGATATATAGATAGTTTAACAACATTTACATAATCATGGAGGTACATATAAATGCATACCGACTGCTTGACATACCGATGCACGTAATCACGAGGCTTAAAGTCCGAAAGACCACAGTACCGAAACACCAGAAGCGCGAGGTTTAAAATCCTGATGTTAAGGGACATTTAGTCAGTGCTTCTGGTGTTGCGGTTCAGGTAGGTTATTGTGTGTAAGTGTGTTTCTGAGGGCTGTAGTGTGTGTGTATGTTCTGAGTGTGGTGTGTGTTCCTGGGGGACTGTAATGTGTGGGTGTGGGTTTGCTTTGTGCGTCTGTTTGTGAGATCTAGGAGGTAGAATATTAAAGTAGGGGGGAGTGGGGGGCAGACACCCACATGGGGGGTGTAGGGGGGCTTGCCCACCTGCTCATAAGTAGTGTAGGATGGTTTGTTTGGATGTGGTGGGTAGCAGTGTGTCTGTGTGTGCGTGTGTGTGTTCCATGTTTGTGTTACTTTTGCGAGTTACTGTCGCTGTCGGTAATGTGGGGTATGGGAGTCTGGGCCCGGTACTGTGGGCGTCAGAATTGTGTGGTTTCGGGATTCCATAGGTATCTCGTATACAGCAGTTGAAGTGTTCATATATGAGTATAACATGGACAATAGCAATCACTCATTCCGCCACAACCAGACTTTATGAACAAAGATATGGAGAGTATATACCTATACACGATTACAAATATGTGCTATGGACATGAGCCAATGATAGGGTTACCACCTGTCCCACTTTGTGAGGGACAGTCCCTCTTTGGGCGGTTGTGTCCTGACCAAAAATATTAAACGTGGCAAATGTCCTGAGATTGTAGGACATCATTATGTCCCATATGTAATGTAATAGTTGCATACAATAGTTCTTTCTGTATCTAAAATACCTCCATGTTACAAGAAACAGGATAAGCAACTAAACTGCTACAAGAATAAGCTTATATTTAGGCAAAAAAGGAAAGTTCTATCCCTTGTACTGATAGTGGGTTTGTGTCGGCCTGTAAAATCTGATGTGTGTCCTGAAAATGTCCCACTATGGCCATTTGAAAAGGTGGCAACCCTAGCCAAAGAGGGTCAGTCACCAACACAACCCCAATGACTGCAAATACCTATGACAGAAATACACAGCTTTCATGTAGCAACACTTTATTACATTCCGATGTATTGCCGAAAGGATTCAAGGACTAACATCACCTGCATGCTAAACAGGAACCAATTAACAGTGCCTTAATGAATCAGCCTACAATTGCCATAGTATTAGTCCACTAAAGGATAGGTGTTCAAATAGTGAAGGAACCCTCACGCGCATATCAATTATGTATAAAAGCAGTTCCTACACACCTGCATCTGCTGTGTACATCCACCAACATCACCCCCACACCCAAACAAATTACAGTACAAACTGTAATAACATCACAAATCATTCACTCACTGTACGACATCTGCAGAAGCCTTAACATACCTTGTCAGAGACACACTAACATGGCCCTATGTGAAATAGTTGCTGTTATACAACGGAACAGCTGCTGATGTTACAGGGTTTGTTTGCACTAATCCCGTTTCAGAGGGTTGTGTGTACACTGGGAAGTGTTACCAATTACTGATTAACAGCACAGTATAATACACATGTACACCAAACCAGGGATGTCTGGTGAGCACACTGTAAACCACCTAACAGTTCATGCATAGCCATACAGCCTTGAGCTGCCCAAACATCCTTGCCAGACTGAAACATCTGCAGAAGTATCAGGTACAAACAAACCCTGCATAAGTAGCAATGTTCTGAAATATAACAGCTGTACTCAAATGTAGGACATCTTCTAGCCATTACACACAATCCACAGGAGTCATGAAGCTAATATATCTCTGTCTGTCTCCATATAGCTGTTGAAATACATCACAAACAACACATCCAGGCCGTCTTCCTCGAAAGTAAGGCAAATGGACAATGCCCAAGTGGAGTACTCAATTATACACCACTGCTGCCATGGTATTGGCTAATGGAGTAGCTGCACAGCTGATGTGCATCCAATTAACTACTCTGGAACACCAATTGGTGGTCAGGATAGCACATTACCTATATTTAACTATAAAGGGATGGCTTATCACACATTCAAACCATCTGTATATACCAGCAGAACATTACGAAGAAGATTGAAACACAAACTGAAAAGGATTGAATTAGCAGTCAACGACACCTCAGGTTACTAATAAGGTACGTAGAACACTCAGTAAGTCAGTGTATGTAGTACCTGTTCTGTAATATTTAAAGTGCACGCAATCCATATAGTGGAAACAGTTATCTTGTAGTGATGTATTGTTGAGCCTAGTAATGCTTGTAGTATTTATATGTGTACTGCTGTAGGTCACAAGGCAAACACCGCATACACCACAAGGGATGCTATATAAGGGCTTTGAACCCAAATATTCCTCACCAGCCGCTGTCAGTGGCAGGGCTGGTCCAACAAGTATGTGCTATAATAGAGGATAGTATATGTTGATATATTGTAACAGTAGGCATATGTATGGGTGTATTACTAAGAATAACATGTCGAAGGTTGGCCCACTGTGCAATTATGATTTGCATTGTGGGATATTGTGCCAATAACTGTGTAATGTACAGTATTGTAGGCAGATATGTATTACAAGTTACATAGTATTACTGTTATGTTAGGCAAACATTAGTTATGTCTATTGGCATTTACAATACACAATAACAGGATACATATGACTCGTAGTCACCCGGCAGTTCATCAGCATGATAGCAAAGTAATATGGAAGAGGTAGTTAACTATCCATGCATATAAGACATGTAATAAGTGCAAAGGTAGGTACTAGGCTGTCTGCCCAAGGGTATTTATAAGCCTAGCTAGAGTGTGTTGGCTTTTGCCACCCCCTTAGATTAGTTACCTGTGCCTCTAAACGGCAGAGCCATTAGTTCCTTGTGCCTCTGTCTAGCAGAGCCACTGCAGTGATCCCCGGGGTACATGTCTGTCTCCCATCCACCCATCAAGGTTTCCCTTGAAGAGTGCTAGTGAGGGGCCCTACCTGATGTACATTGGAATCATGTTCCAAAGCATGGGGAGTCTCCGGGTCAGGACTCTATCTGTCCAGCATGTTCTAGTCATCGTTGTGGTTAGGTGTATATCACTAGAGCATGTGGCTCTCAGGGGCTTCTGTTAAGGTGGAGCATATCCAGCAATACTTGGTTGGACATGGGCCTTGTATGTCAAGCAGAGATCACCTGTGAGTATGCGGTATGCAACCGAGTAAAGCTGCAGTTTCTTAGGGTGGGCTGCATAGGTCATCTGTTTGAGGTCAGTAATCCTCTTGGTGTGGTACTGTTGTGGTCTTCCAAGCTGTTGCAGTTGTCTTGTAAGGTACATCCCAAATGGGGTGTTGTATCCTTTAATGGGTCTAATAAGTTATGAGTAGAGAGGCACAATGGCCTCCTTTGTTCTGGATGCAAACCCATTAGAGATTAGGGAGGCCACGTAGAAGGATATTCTAACCACCTTGTCATTATGGGTATCGAAGGAGAGATTGCTATCTACTGGGGTTCCCAGATCCCTTATTACCTTTTCTGTATGTAGGGGATTAGCACCTATGTGGTAGTCTGTGGGTAATTAGTTTTATCCAAAGGGGATGACTATGCACTTTTTGGCATTCAGCTTGAGACCATGATATAGACACCAGGTATCCGTCTCAGTGCGACCCTTCCGGAGGTTGTCTGTATCAGCTGGGGAAACAATTATGGCCCCTAGTTTGCAGTCGTCTGCAAACCTTTTCAGCCAAAGCCCTCCTGCGCTTGCCTGTACATCAGAGAATTATATACCGAACATGAGGGGTCCTACAACTGAGCCCTGGGGGACGCCACTCGTAACTGGTATACAGTCAGACCTAGGGTATGCAACTCCCACTGTGTGGGTTCTGTCCGTGAGCCACTTTGCAAACCATCACATGACGTAGAGGTTAATGTTCAGGTGGATGGGTATGTCGATAATACCAGACTGGGGAATAGTGTTGAAAGCCTTTGAGAGATCAAGGTAGGCTTTGTGGACCTCCTTACCCTCATCTAATGCCTTCTTGGTAACTGTCTCTAAGAAGTCCACCAGGTTTAGGAGGCATGGTCTGCCCTTAACAAAGCCAAACTGGGAGGGGGTCAAAGGTTTGGTGGTACCCAATGTCTATGTGACTGAGATCCATGATGATGTGCTCCATAGCCTTGCAGACCAGGCTAGTCAGGCCTGTAGGGCAATAGGTCCCATGGTCCATTGTGGCACCACCTTTGTGGAGTGGGATAACTGTTGCTGTGTGCCATTCAGGGGGCACAAAGCCCGATGCATGGCTATTATTGAACATGATGCGTAGGTGGGGAGCCAGTACATTCTGAAGTTCATGTAAAACGCAGCCTGCGATGTTGTCCGGTCCCATGGATGCTGTTATATTGGCTTTAGAGTGTGCAGGTTTTACCCGCGTAGTTGTGAATACAGGGACTCTGCACTCTTCCTGTATAGATATGGGCCCTTTAGGGGTGAGAGGGGGAAAGGTAGCACTGAACCTATCTGCCAGGATGTTGGCAATATCAGTTGGTTCTGTAATGTTCGTACCTTTGTGCTGTAACTCAGAGCAGATCTGGGTGCTGACATCGAGATAGTTGACATAGCTATAGAATGCTTTGTGGTTGTCATTGGAATTAGTGGTGGTTTTGTTTCCATAGCTAGCTTTGGAGGATCTTATAAGGGATCTCACCTTCTTACTGAGGCTGACCAGGGAGCTCCTCCACGCATGGGATTGTACTCTCTTTTGCAACAGTGTCTTCCGTCTGTTGTACGGTTTGTTTATGGCAGGGGACCACCAGATTGGCTTCCTTAATTAGGAGTATAATGTCTTGGTTCTGTTTGGGATAGCACAATCCATGCACTCGTGTAAGTGCTTATAGAGTGCATTTGTGTAGGATTCAGCAGTTCTAACAGTATTGTCCATTTGCATGGGTGTCATGAAGTTCACCATGTCTGTCTTAAGAAGCATGAAGTTGGCTTTGTAGACATATTATACTGTGGTTCCCTTAATGGGGGGTGGGGGCAGGATGTGGATATCAAGAGTGTTCAGCTTATGGTCGGATCGGACCAATGAGGAGTTGACTTCAGGTGTGGAACACCGGTCACTCATGTTGGTAATGCCTAGGTCTAGGATATTGTTGCCCCTGGTGTGTGTGTGTGGATAAGTTGATCCAGGGCATTGGTGTTTATGAATTCCAGAAAGCGTTGAGCTAATGAGTTGGTACACAAGTAGTTTTCCCAGTTAATGGTGGGGTAGATTCAGTGAGACTATGTGATGAGTGTGGTGTGGTGTGAATGTTTACCTTCTCCACATGACTGTCAGTGTCAGTCTTGGTTGGAGAGAGCTTTACCTTCAGTTTGGCTAGGTAAGTGCATCTCTCACAGGTTGTAGTGTTGGGTGGTAGGCAGAGAGGGTTGTCTGTACATGAGGCAATGTCTACATTGCCTCAGGATGTCCAGATTCATCAGATAGATAGGAGAGAACACTGGCAGCTAACCCTTGGACATGCATGAATATAAAACTAATTTCCCCCAGATAAGTGAAGAAAGTGAGTGCAAGAGCTATTTTACTCTAAGCAAGTGAGAAAAGTATGTACAAAACCTGTTTACCTCTAGGTAATGAGGAAGATTGAGTGCTATAGTAATTAGTAACTTACGTAGTGCTTACAAGTTCTGAACAAATGCTGAGCATGAATAAGCAATCCAGATAGGGTCTTGGATAACATAAACACACTGCCCCAACAGGTACACAATCATATATCCATGTACACTAGGGTTGCCACCTTTTCAAATGCCCAAAGTGGGACATTTTCTGTAGAAATGTCAGATTTTCCAGGACACATGTCTATAGCCGTGCATAGTACAGAAATTTACTTTTTGCACAAATAAAAGCTTATTCTAGTAACATTTGAATTGCTTATGCTACTTCACATAACATATAGAAGTTTCATATATAAAATGACTGTTTTATGCAACTATTAAAGAAAATTTAGGAAATATTTTTGCCCTGAAATCTCAGGACATTTGCTATGTTTTGATTTTTTTTTGCAGGACACAACTGCCTAAAGAGGGACTGTCCCTCGCAAAGTGGGACAGGTGGTAACCCTAATGTACACTACAGAGCCCCTGTACCCACAACTATGCAGGTACCAGCTGCACTCAGGCTACATGGAACCTGTCCACATCCCAGTTTGTATCATACACATATGACAAAACAAGGTGCTCTCCACATACACATCATGTAAAACATAGCTTCATGTCAGGCTGTGTACACACTGAATGGTGCACACCAACAAGTATCACAACCCACAAAGGGGGAGACACCACTGATAATGGGAAGTACTGCACTACTACCCTGCTGAGTATGGTCTGAAAGGCCATAAACCTTGATCAAATTATTTGATGTCAGCAGTACAGATGTAGATGACAGTAAGGTTGATGTCACACTGCATATCATAACCTTGCCAGGTCATAGGACATCATCACCCATACTGTGTTCCACCTACACTCAGTATACTAGATGTATATTCCTATGTCACAGGAGTGTTTTACAACAGGACTGCTGGCAGAACCAACACTACAGAAGGTGTCTGAATAATACATGCACATCACACCAGTGCCAGCTACAGTAAGACAGGGTTCATAGGTTGGTACCAGGCAGTCAGCCCTAGGGCCTATGCAAGCCTAGCCATAACAATTCCCTGGATATTTCTTCCCACAATATTTACTTCTCTGGACCTCTGTCTAGCAGGGCGACTGACGTGATCCCCAGGGTGAATTTCCTATCTCCCATCCAATCATCAAGGTTCCTTTTGAAGAGGGCCAAGGAGGTGCTCTGCTTGACATGTATGGGCAGTCTATTCCAGAGTATGGGGAGTCTCTGGGTCAGGAACCTATCCCTCCAGCATGTTTTGTTCATTGTGATGACAAGGTTTAGATCCCTGGAGCGTGTGGCTCTGAGGGATTGGGATTTCTTTAAGTGGAGCATGTCCAACAGTGCAGGGTTTGACATGGCCTTGTATGTTAAGCAGAGATCGCCTCTGAGTAGACAATATGCCACAGAGTATAGCTGGAGTTTTTTTAGATGGTCAGCATATGGCATCTGCTTTAGGCCTGTTATTCTTTTAGTGAGGTATTTCTGTGGCCTTTCCAGCTGTTGCAGATGTCTTGTGAGGTACACACCAAATGGGGCATTATACTCTATAATGGGTCTAATGAGGGATGAGTACAGTGGGACAATGACCTCCTTTTTTTCTGGATGAAAAGCCCTTAGTGATGAGGTGTGCCACATAGAAGGATTTCCTGACTGTTGTGACAATGTGATTATCGAAAGTGAGACCACTGTCCACCTGTGTCCCTAAGTCTCTCATCACACTTTTGATGTTTAGTGTCCTGCCACCTATGTGGTAATTCATGGGTACATGTTTTTTTTCCAAAGGGGATAACTATACATTTCGTGGCATTAAGCTTGAGCCCATGGCTCTGGCACCAGGCATCTGTTTCTGTAAGGCCCTTTTGTAGAATATCCACATCATTTGGGGATTCAGTAATGGCTCCCAGTTTGCAGTCATCTGCGAACTTTGTTAGCCAGAGTCCCTTAGTGTTGGCCTGTACTTCAAAGAAGTAGATGCCAAACAAGAGTGGTCCCAGGACTGAACCCTGAGGTACTCCACTTGTCACTTGTCTGGAGCTGGATTTGGAGTCGGCTACTTTTACAGTCTGGGTTCTGTCAGTAAGCCAGTTGGCAACCCATCGAGTAACATAGGGATTTATGCCCAACTTAGTAAGTTTATCTATGATTCCAGAGTGGGGGATGGTGTTGAAGGCCTTGGCGAGGTCCAGATAGGCTGTGTGGACCACCTTACCCTCGTCCACAGCTCTGGAGACTGATTCAAAGAAGTCAATCAGATTCAGGAGACAAGATCGGCCCTTCACAAACCCAAACTGGGTGGGGTCCAGTGTTTGAAGGTTGCCAATGTCTTTGTTTATAAGTTCCATGATAATGCATTCCATGCCCTTGCAGATCAAGCTTGTCAGTCTGATGGGACAGTAGTTCCTGGGATCCAAGGCGGATCTTCCCTTGTGGAGCAGGATAACTGTAGCTGTGCACCACTCAGTGGGCACAAAGCCTGAGGTGAGGCTTTGATTAAACATGACCCTTAGTTGAGGTGCCAGTTAATTTTGTAGTTCATGTAGTACACAGCCTGGCATGTCATCTGGTCCCATGGATGCTGTATTCTTAGCTTTGGAGAGTGCGGTTTCTACCTGTGTGGCTGTGATTATCGGAATTTAGCAATCTTTTGGCATTGAGATGGGCCCTTTAGGGGGTGAGAGGGGGGTGAAGTTGGCACTATATCGATCTGCCAGGATATTGGCAATATCCTTGGGATCAGTATATTTAATGTCATTCTGTTGTAGCTCAGAGCAGATCTTGGCATTGACATTTAGATTCTTGACATAATTATATAATGCCTTGTGGTTGTCTTTGGAATTTTTGGTAATTTTATTTTCGTAACTAGCTTTTGAGGATTTTATGAGGGCTCTCAGCTTCTTACTGAGGCTGGTGAGGGAGTTTTTTGCATCCTGGGATTTTCCTCTTTTCTGCAACAGTTTCCTCCTTCTGTTGTATAGTTTGTTTATAGCAGGGGACCACCAGATTGGCTTCCTTTTTTTGGAGAAGAGCATCTTGGTTCTATTTGGGATGGCACGATTCATGCATGAGTGGATGTGCTCGTACAGTGGCTTAGTGTAGGATTCTGCAGTCGAACTTCCAGATCCCGTCTGTGTGGGTGTTCTGAAGTTTGTCACTTCTGACTTCAGTAGCATGAAGTTGGCTTTGGAGAAGTTTTTTAAGGAGGCTTCCTTACTGGGGGTGGGGGTGGGATGTGGATGTCAAAGGTGATTTGCTTATGGTCAGACCTGACCAATGAGGGGATGACCCATGGTGTGGAGCATCTATCTCCCATGTTGGTAATGACCAGGTCTAGGATATTGGAGCCCCTGGTGGGACAATGGATTAGTTGATCCAGGGTGTTGGAATTTATGAATTCCAAGAACCGTTGGGAAAAGGAGTTGGTACCCGAGTAGTTTTCCCAGTTAATGGCAGGGTAGTTGAAATCACCCAGTATTAGGGTGTTTGGTTGTATCTTAATATTTTCCAGTATGTTTAGTTAATTAATTGTACTCCCCCTCATTGTAGTCCATACCACACAGACTAACAGAAGGCATCTGCCTATTGAAGTATGCGAATGGCTGTGACCTAGGAGCAATAGCCGACTCAGAGTGTTGTGGACAACATACAGAAGGGGCTTTGTGGGTGAGATGTGTGTGACATACGGCCACAATCTGACAGCTACATATTGCATTGTCACCCCTGTGTTAATAACTCTGTACCCATGAACTACCACCTAGGCAGCGGTAAACATAATGGACACTATGTGTAAGGGATGGAGCTGGACAGTTGTCTTTCCTGTGATAGTTACATCACCACACCTGTCAGGTAGTCATATGTGGCAACCCTAATCATGACAGGGTGCCATCCATGAATATAGAGATCATTGTCCAGCCATACACAACACTCAAGTGACCCATATCAGATCACATATTTCCTTTAAGGGGTATTGGCCATGTTCAGATGGCCTATACCAGCCTTCCCATTCCCCATCTCCACTATGTAGCATGATGTATACCCTGAATAAATCCATGTCCAACCCAGTGATGTTGGACATGCTACACGTACACATCCTGATCTCAAACACATACTTCATGGGCATCCACCTTCCTAGTACTAGGATCACCACATGCTGGACAGATCTTTGTCCCATACACTCTACATAGTCCTGCCATACTATGCATTCCTGTCCAGCAAAGCTGCACATCGCCCCCTCTCAGACATGGTGTGATGACCGCATGGTAAATGTATCATTAACCCTGTGGATCAGTTATGTGGCACTGCTCCACCTGGCCCCAGAGACCCGCCTGTCGGCTACAGCTAGGTAACCTTTCATCCTAGATTTATACATGGCCCAGGGTATATAGCCTACTAGTTGACTTTGACTGTACATGCTATAGTTGATGTCCATCCCTGCAAATACCATCTGGCTAGCCAGTGTCCCATGTGTATCACATGTGCAACACAGGTGATACATGGCAGGATGTTGAATTGCTGTACAGTGCCGTGTAGACATATATGGCAGAACACATACATGTAAAACCTTCCATGAGCAAGTCTGCAGGGTCACAGGTTATGTCCGTTAAGGCAATGTAAGTCTTTATATGTGACATATACACAGCATCAAGGTCGGCTGCATTAATGTGGACAGATCCAGCCATGTGCTGATAGGTAGGAACACCAGTACAGGCAAACATACATGCCCACATCAAGACAGCATCCACATGGAGTATGAGCAATGTAATCAGGTGACACACACACATATATGGTGATAATATCCACTCATCATTGAGTGTCACATGTGTGTGACACAAACATGTCAGTGGTGTCAGTGTCATGTAGATTTACAAAGACAACTATTTAATCGTAATAAATGCGATACACATGTATGTTCAGCTTTAGCTCTGTATGTCTCTGTGAGTTACTGTGATTTGTCTCCATCATTATGTCTTCCAGGTATGCCACGTGCAAGGCTACCCCCTTATACCCGCTTGGAGGATGATGCACTCATCCCATATCTACATGACAATCATGATATCCTGTTCAGCCATGTGCCACAGGATGCACAGCAGCGGGATGCCCTGTGGATGGAACTTCTCAGGAGGGTTAATGATGTGGGTGGCCACAACCGCATATACCAGCAGGGGCGCAGACACTGTACAGACCTCATTAGATGGGAGAAACAGCGTGCAAATGAAATTACCAGGGAACAAGGTGCAACAGGTGGTGGACCACCAACCCAGCCCCCCACTCACACGTACTGAGGAGCTACTGGCCAACCTGGGGACACCTGCAGAATAACATCCACAAGCCTTAGCCGATATTGTGGAGGTGGGTGTCTCTCAGCCACCGAGCCTGGAGTTGCTTGGTAAGTCACTACTGCACATATAGCAACTATATTCCATATAATTGCATGTGTCACTGTACAATATGTAATGTAACATCATATGCAAGGCATGTATGCACACATGCCACATACTATAGTATGCTACTCTGTGTATGCACACATGTGCATACACCATAGTATAGTCTAATGTACTGGTGTATGTGTTAACAGGCACATTGCACCCTGTAGCTATCATACAGGCGTGGATAATGCTCATACTGCTATGTTACTCCTATTTAGGTACCTCTGGTGGTCCACTGCAACAGCAGCCCGTTGCAGGTGAGACAGTTATTATTTATCAGGCATCGTAATGCACAGATCTATCTGCCACGTGGCCATTTACCACATGTGCACATAATGTATGGTCCTGTCACAATATACAGGTCGGACTTGCAGTGCATCACAATGGCTACCCATGTGCAACACTTGCAAACTATGTGAATCACCGACATGAATCCTCACAAACTGTCATTGCCAGATGTGTAGACAGCTGTGCATACAATGGTGGAGGTGCTGTTCACTGTATAGGCATGTACTACAGATCAGAACTACACATGTGGGGAATACAAACAGTATTACACAGTGAGCTGGCGTATGGCCAGCCCACAGGATTCACTGGTGTGGATCATAGCCCTGCTATGAATTTCACACAATGTGATGTGCTATATTGACATGTCCATGACATCTAGTGCTCTGGCTACAACACTGCCTAACTATCCTGAAAAACGTATTCCACATACCAAACATACCACCCTTTGTCTGCATAAACCTGTCGTCAGTGGAGCATATGATATCTATGGGTGTATGTCATATGGGACAACACAAACATGTGAAATAGATGCCCGTCACAATAATTTAGCCAACACATGTACACACATGGCCATGGAGAATGGCCAGAGGCATGAAGCAACACACACAGTAGACATGGTGTGCTTGTGTGTATACCCTGTCGTACAATGGCTACACATGGTCCAACTATGGCCTTTGTGTAATGGTTATATAGCAGATGTGGAACACTGGACATCCTACAGGCCTGTGCACATATTGTGTAGGTGTGACATCAATCCACCACATAAGATGTGTTGAACATCTTGAGTGTGTCACGACATGACAGCAGTCACTTGTACAGTATCCACATCAGCCCACAGATACAGTACATTCCCCTTGCTGGTGTCGGGCATCAATGTCATACTTGCTCCTCATGTGTGTGTGTGTGTGTGTGTGTGTGTGTGTGTGTGTGTGTGGTACACAGATGTCATGTGGGACATGGTGTACTGATGAGTTCGCCATGTCTGGCCATAGTTGCCAGGCAGCAGCAATATGGTTGCAGATGTGCAGGGGTGTCATTCGTATTCCCTTTAGTGACCTGTGTCACACATTCCACATCATGGTTTAGTGTGTATACACGTCAGCAACATGGGTCACATTCCACAGTATATGTGTATTGTATCTGAACACAGTCATGGCTATGAACTGTGTCTGTAACTCACACTGTACAGCAATAGAGATGCCTTATGTTTCCCTGCAATGGCTATGCACATCAGCTAAATGTGCAGTACATCTGTAGGCCAGAAAGACAACACTGCATTGGGACACCATTACCCCATTGTATATTTGACAGGACACCATTGTGTTAAACATGTATGCATGTCATTACACACGTCAGCAGATCACATGTCATACTACATGTGATTGTCAAGGTCATATGACACACATCAGGCAGGTGTACTGTTAACCTCTGCTGGTCTACATGGTGTAACACAGGGATGTATGCTAACTACTACTATGATTGTGTAATTTGCATGCCTTCTGCTATGACACATGCATGCTGTTGCATGCAACCCAGGGATGTATGATAACTACCACTATTATTGTCTGAGCTGCATGCCGTCTGCCATATCACATGCATGTTGCATGCCTTCTGTCATATCACATGCATGTTGGGTGCCATAGCGTGTGTGTCTGTGTGTCTATTGTATAGATTGTAATGTACAGTTGTTGTCTGCCCCTCACAGGTGATGTAGGTGCGTTGCCCTCCTGTGGTCCATCTGATGTTAGTGTCCCCACAGACTCTAGCAGTGATGATGAACGTATGATTGAGGTACAGGCAGGGTTGTCAGGGGCTGAATCTGTGCCATTGGTTGCCATTCCACCTATATCCCCCTCATCCCCCCACACAGATCCCATGCCTACACATACCCCATAACCAGTGGCCATAGAGGAAGGACAGTTGGCATGTGGTAGCTTGAAACAGGAAAGTGTGGGGGCTATGGAAGGTGTGCCTGCACACCATGGTGTCAGCCAACTGACTGGTAATGCCCCACACAGGCACGTGGCCAGTGTTGCTTGTAGGAGGACCTCTGGCCAACATGCCCCTGCAAGACAGAGCGCAGCAGCTGTTCTCACCAGACGCATGTTTCAGGCTGTAATGGAGGCACAGGCAAGTGCTGAATGGCACAACAGAGAAGATCAGAGGCTTCAGAGGGCTGCTGTCCATTTTTTAAACAACAACATCCAAGTAATGGTAAATGCTCAACAGCAGATTGCTGAAGCTTTGGCTAGACAGTTGGGTGACATGGTTGAAGTGCTTGACTGTGGCTTGACAATCCGTGAGCTGTCTGTGTTGGAGCATCTGGTAGGAGTGAGGTGTCGGGCACATGGACGTAGGCCTGCTACATCACCTGTTTCAGGTCTGCGTGAACGAGCTACCTCACATGTCCACTCCGATAGTGGCGGTAGCAGCAGCAGTGCAGTTGGTGCTGTGCTGTCCACACCATGAAACAGCAGGCCACGTGCACATGACCCTGGCCGGTCCCAACAGGGACACGGTTCCAGTGGACAAGTGTCATCAGACAGTACCCAATCTGCACCTCTGCTTGGTAGTGCCTGTGCAAGCCCTGGCAGGCACAGGTCACATGTCTGTGGCCGGACACCATGAACTGTAAAACCTGGCCTGTACAGTCCACAGCTGTCAATAATACCCCTGTGTAGGCCAGACATATGCCAGAACTGTGTGCATATATACATGCACACACCAGAAACATATGTAGGGCACCGCAACACACACATGCATAACATCCACCACGCCCAATTAGATCAAAGGCACTAACCCACACACATGATGTCATCCAATGGTGCAGTCTAGGCCTCTGGCGAATATTATCACCCTGTGCATATGATGATGCCTGTGCTGCATCCCTGACATCCAAACCATTGGTGCAGGGACATGCTCATATGGTCTGATGCACAGGGTGAACAGACTAGGAAGATAAGTGTAGTTTACACTTGTTGAGTACTGTTGACAGGCAGCAGACATACCATGTACTACAGTTGTACAATGCATTTCATACTGTTAACAGTATGTGTCTTGTGTAACAACAGTAACTGCATGTTGGTTATGATGTTCTGCTTTCCTCCTTCAGGTCTAATTGCACGTTCCGGTGGATGTCAGTGTTTGCAGTTAGTGTCCCATATGTCAATGTGGACTACTCACAGGTATGTATGAATATACCAGCATGCACCATGTAGCTGCCACATAACAATGAGAATGTCCCACGTTCCAAACACGTCTACTGATCCAAGAGCATGATAGCTGTGTATTAAGCTACTGTGGCTACAGACATGACATCCATACTGGGTGACATCACAGTTACAGTTACATGGAGTGGTGAAGTAAGAGAGCGGTCTAGCTGATTACAAGGGTAGAGGCCAGTGGGAAGTGTGATGCCTCATTGGGAAGCAGTGATACACGTTCCCATGACAGGATGCCAACACAAAACTGCACCCACACACTCAGGTATTGACAAACATGTATTCAGTGACACAGTAACACACCCACATACTCACGGATTCACCGACACAGTAACACACACTCACACACAGTTGCTACTGTTGAGGTGAGGACCCCTGCTTATGTGCAAATCATTATTACAGTACTGTGCACCTACATGACGCACCACAGAGAATACACATGTACAGGTAGTCAGTATGGCCTAAGATCGGGAACATCAACACGGATAGTAGATTGCATCACCTGGATGGGGGGAGGGGTTTTATCAGTTCAGTATGGTAACATACATCCTCACTCCGGGGACCAGACAGCCATACAAACACACACACACACACACACACACACACACACACACACACACACACACACACACTGTGGCATTCACTATTGAATACGCCTATGTCATGCACATACAGATACCTCACATGTGTGAGATACACGCCTCTGCCTATGTCCTGCTTTCTACATTACAGTCTGTACAGATGTCTACACTAGTGCACAGGAGAGTGAGTAACAGTTGAGATGTATTCCCCACCATATGTGACATATATGGACACACACGCAACCACACATGCCAGTACTGTGAGTCAAGCACCTGCCTAGCTCATGATATGTTTGACAGACTTAAAGCAGTATTGTACGCATTACAAAGTGTACTGACGCTTCCTTTGGCAACAGTGCTGATATATGCACTCTGGAGGTCTTAACTGTTACAGGTGTCAAGTGATTTACCTTCTGTGTCACCCTGACCACTGACTATGTTGTGTGTTATGTCCTTCAATTAACAAAACTATTGCTTACCGGTTGCACAGGTTATTGTAGGACCGCTTGTGACACACCTGTGAGCTGTCCTCAGCAAACATCCATCTGCAAAGATGCCCCACCACTTAGTTATTTCCACACATCTGTCTATACCTGAGGTACATCTTTCCGTACATTCAGCATATCACCATATACAGTTGGCAATGTTGAGGCTGCATTGCAACTGCATGATGTACTAAGATACACATCACCTGCATACATCAGCAACTGCACACACATGGTATCTGAATGCACACCACTACATGTACGTGTGTGTAGGTCCTACAATCCTGTCATTTGGACATGTTTGTAGGCATTGGAATTGGTGGACATGTGTAATGACATACATGACACATGGACTGTTGTATGATATGATAGATGTAATAGGTGACCGGTACAGAGGGAATTTTACCTCTGTCAACATTGATATTACACCTTATGTACTGTTAGCATTCAGCAGCCATGGACCTACATTCCATGTGCATGTGTAATGGCTGTAGCCACCTGTCTGCACAAAGGACAACAACAGCTATGCTATTTACATGTATGTTGTGTGTGTGTGTGTGTGTGTGTGTGTGTGTGTGTGTGTGTGTGTGTGTGTGTGTGTGGCATGTACATATCCAGGGCAGATACATGTATGTCATATCCAAACATGAGGGTGTGTACTGGTGTACAGCAACTGTCATCTGCTAATGCTGTAAATAACCGGGGGCCCCTGGTATGTGTACAGCTGACCTGGTTACAGACAGTGGTATCATTGCATTGCATAACACATGATGCAACTGTGTCAGTACATGGATACTCTCTACAGTTGATGTAGAGCTTGGTACAGTCCACTGGTCAAGGGTCACATGGTGGTGTACTCTTTTATGTCCTACAACATGTATGGATGTGTGTTGGTGGTCCGAGGGCATGGTGGTGTCTGAGGTTTACATCCTAGAATGCAGCATTTGACACTGTCCTGCACCTGACTCATCTGTGATGCCTTTCATGGGGGTACCGGTCAGTACATGTGAGTGGCCTCTATGTATGTAGGGACACCACCACCTGGAGCGGTCCGTACCTGTGTTATGGCCCACATCTAGCACTGGTTAGCATAAGCATACAATGCAGTTGTCCTCTAGGTGTCAGGGTGTTATCCTGTGTTTAGGACATTTGCCTTGGAATGGCACTATATGGGCAAATGTGACTTGGGTATTATCCCTACTCCCTTGAATCATGGATGCATGTGATATGTGTCAAAGGCCTGTCTACTGTCAGTCATGTCATCCCAGAATGACAAACACTGGACGACCTCGTACTTGCAGCAGGACATTGGCTTATTGTGTTGGTCAAGCAGTTGCCACTCCTCTAGCAAGGCTCATTGTGTTGGTCAAGCAGTTTCCAATCCTAGCAAGATATCACTGCGAGTGGTGGTATTGTGCTTTGTATAGGATGGTACATCTAAGGTGACAGACAGCAGCAGACGTTGTGTAAAAGACCAGTGTCAGATATAGAATGAAACCACTAGCTGGTATGCAATTATATATTTAGCGCAGCTCGAACAGAGGATATTGAAGTAGGTATATTCCACACAATTGTGTTCCACACAATAAGCTGAAAATATTTTATTAATAAAACAAGATAAAAAAATGTATTTTTATCTTGTTTTATTAATAAAATATTTTCAGCTTATTGTGTGGAACACAATTGTGTGGAATATACCTACTTCAATATCTTTTAATTATGTACTTACCATAACTTTAGATGTATGGGATCCATCTCGCCTACATTCTCTACAGATGGGTTCGGAGCCTATCCTTGGCTCCGACTCGGCACGCTATACAATAGCACGAAGTCTCTTATTGGCTGAGTTACCTCATATCCCAGGATGCACCACTACTGCTTCCCTAGATCTTGTTTGTCCGCACACATGCACACACACACACACACACACACACACATAGACTGTTGTTATAAGATTGCCAGGTGTTTCAAGAGAGGAAACAGTTGTATTCGGACCGTCCGGTCTCTTCTGGCCTCCAAGCCAGGGGGAAGGAGGGTGGGTTATTAGGAATGTAGGCGAGATGGATCCCATACATCTAAAGTTATGGTAAGTACATAACTAAAAGATGTAATGTGATCCTATCTCGCCTACATTCTCTACAGATGGGACAGCGTCCCTAGCACCTAATTCCTGGGTGGCTCATTGGAAAACGGTTCGGAGAACCGTGGAACGAAGAAGCTCGACCCCTAGATGCCACATCCAATTTGTAGTGAGTAATAAAGGTGTGTAGAGAAGACCACGTAGCAGCCGCACAAATGTCATTAATAGAGAGCTTGGAATGAAAGGCTGCCGAAGTGGCCATAGCCCTGGTAGAATGAGCTTTCACTGGAATTGTAAGCTCTTTATTCGAAATGTGATAAATATGACTGATGCAGTCTCTGATCCACTTGGCAATAGTGACCTTCATGATTGCTTTGCTCAATTTATTGTCCGAAAAGGACACAAACAGTTGATCTGATTTTTGTGCTTGGTGTGTCCTATCCAAATAGAAACGTAATTGTCTGTGCACATCTAAGCTGTGAAAGGTATACTCAGCTCTGTTTATATACTTAGGGAAAAAAACGGTAATTCCAGTGATTGTTGCAAACAAAAGTTAGAACAAACCTTTGGTATAAAGGATGGGTTTGGTCTAAGAGATACTCTATCCTTGTGAAATACCAGGTATGGTGGTTTGACACACAAGGCTTGAAGTTCTGAAACCCGCCTGGCTGATGTGATAGCAACTAGAAGAGCAGTCTTCCAAGAAAGAAATTTCAAGTCACAGGTTGCTGCTGGCTCAAAGGGAGGTGCGATTAAAGTGGCTAATACTACGTTAAGGTCCCACGGTGGTGCGGGATGAGATATAGGGGGCCGTAGAAGCCAAGCTCCTTTAATAAAGGCTTTGCACAACTTATTACTCATTAAGGGTGGTTCTACGTTCTCGTGAAAATTGGAAATAGCTGCCAATTGATGGTAGAAACCGAACAACCTTGGTTGAACAGGGAAGTTAAAAACTTCAGAACCTCTGACACCGAAGCTGTCATAGGGTCTAATCCTCGGAGTTGGGCCCAAATAGCAAACCTCTTCCATTTACTACTATACATCTTTTTTGTAGAAGTTTTGTGGGCCGAGGACAAAATATGCAAGACTTCAGGGTCGAAAGAATGGCTCCTAACTATGGTTGGAAGAGGAGTAGCCAAGCTGCTAGCTTCAATGAATGTAGGGACTGATGGAGCTGTCCTGACTGATGCATCAGGAGGTCCGGAATTTGGTCTAGGTACTGGGGACCGTCCAATGCATACTTGCGAAGAAAAGGGAACCAAACTTGACAAGGCCAGTATGGGGCGATTAGAATCATTTTGCTTCCCAAGCGAATCGCCTTCTGAATCACCTTGGGGAGAAGGGGAACCAGTGGAAAAGCGTAGAGCAGAGCGGAGGGCCAAGGTTGGACCAGAGCATCCCTGGGCATCTGCCCAGGAACTGGAATGAGAGAGAACTGCTGGCATTTTGCGTTGAGGGGAGTTGCGAAAAGATCGCAATATGGAGCTCCCCATCTGGTGAAAATCTGTGTTACCACTTTGTGATTCAAGGACCATTCGTGAGGGGAGAGAATAGTCCTGCTCAGTCTGTCGGCTATCACATTGGATGTCCCCGGAATGTGTGTTGCCACTAGAAAGCATTTGGTAGCAATTGCCCAATCCCATACCTTCATGGCCTCTCTGCAAAGGGGGTAAGACCTGGTCCCTCCTTGCTTGTTCAAGTACCAGACTACCGACATATTGTCGGACTGAATGGCAATCGTCCCCCGGGGGAGGTGATTGTGCAATGCTTGCAACATTAAAAGCACCGCCCTCATTTCCAGGATATTGATGTGGAGAAGATTCTCGTCGGAGTGCCACGTGCCCTGGACCGACCTGTCCAGATAATGTCCCCCCACCCTGTCTGGGAGGCGTCCGTAGTCAACGTGGCTGAGGGGAATGGGGGAACAAAGGGTCGCCCCTGATCCAGGTTGGAGGAAAGAAGCCACCAACAAAGATCCTGTTTGCATGTCTCTGTGATCAATATGTGGTGACTGAGGGGGAGGTCTTGATAAGACCACTGGACTGAGAGGAGCCACTGGAGTATCCTCATATGTAACCTTGCTAAGGGGACGAGAAGAATGGTGGCTGACATGGAACCTAGCAGCTGCAGTACCATTCTCGCTGGAGCGCGACATCTGAGGAGTAACGCCCGAACCTGAGACTGCAATGTTGCTATTCTTTCCGCAGGAAGATAGACTCGCATCTGCCTTGAGTCTATTTCTGCACCAATAAACAGAATATGCTCTGACGGCAGCAATACGGATTTTGTCCAATTGAAGGTGATTCCTAAGGAGCTGCCTAGGAAGATAGTGGCTGCTAGAGTTTTTAAGAGTAGATGCCTTGAGGTGGCAGTTAGGAGCCAGTCATCTAGGTATGGAAACACTTGGAATCCTAGACTTCTCAGGTGAGCAGTCACCACTGCCAAACATTTGGTGAACACCCTGGGGGCTGTGGTGAGACCAAAGGGCAGTGCACGGAACTGGAAATGACTGTCCCCTAGGCTGAAACGCAAGTGTCTCCTGGACGCCTGATCTATCAGGATGTGATAATAGACGTCCTTGAGATCTATGGAGCACATCCAAACACCCTTCTCCAGAAGCGGGAGAATGGTTTGCAAGGTGACCATCCGGAATTTTGACTTTTTGACTGATCGGTTTAGCCTGCTGAGATCCAAAATGGGCCTCAAGTCCCCGGTCTTTTTTGGTACCAAAAAGAATCTTGAGTAAGTCCCTGATCCGGCCTGATCTGTGGGGACAGGTTGGATGACTCCTTTTTGAAGCAGCTTTGAAATTTCGGTGGCTGCCATATCCCGTTGACTGGGTGGCGGGTCCGGGATTCTTCGGGATGGTGGGGGGGGGTTGAGAGAAGGGAATGGTGTAACCTCCGGCGATGATTCGGAGCACCCATTGGTCCTGAGTGATACTTTCCCAGGCCTTTAGGTGCCTCGAAAAATGACCCCCGACTGGCTTCGGAGCTGCACAGTCGGGCACTCCTTCAGGGACGCTGGAAGGAGGAGGAGCCACAAAAGGACTCGCAGTCTCCAGTGTTGCGGGGGCCTCCCCCGCCTCTGGGACGGCGTCTCCCTGAAAAATTTCCCCTTCCTCTAGAGGGGGAATTGCTCTGCTGCGATGAGTAAGACTTTTGAGACTTACGGAACCACATTTTCCCTCCTCTTCGAGCCTTGGGATAAGGTCTGAAGGGAGTGGAAAACCGGGCCCCTACAGCAGTTAAAGTCTTACCCTCCTGCTCGCAGCGAGTTAACATGTCCTTTAACTTGGGTCCAAAAAGGGAGGACCCATCGAAGGGGGCGATGGCAAAGGAAGACTTAAAGGCCTCCGCAAAGTGACACAGGCGTAGCCAGGCTTGTCTCCGTTGAGCAACACCTGTGCCCGCCGCCCTGCTCGCTCCTTCGGCTGCATACGAAATGAGCCTCATGGACGAGTTGGATAGGGAGGACAGGGTAGCCAACTGGGAGTTAACCGTCTGGGCTAACTGCTCAGGTAAATTACCAGAGAGGGTATCCGAAAGCTCCTTGACCAGATCCCTCTGCAGTCTCGTAAAGTGCGTCAGGTAGTTCAGAGACCTTAATGTAAAGGTTGCTGAAGCAAGGGTGCACTTCCCATACCGATCCATGCTCCTAGACTCCTTATTAGGAGGATGGACGGACGTTGAAGCCTCTGCCACATCTTGTTGGGTAGCAGATGCCACCACCAAGGCACCTACAGCCACACCTTTGGTAAGAAAATCCTTATCAGGGGGTGCCGAAAGGAATTTATTGGGGTGAGCTGGCACCGGTTCAACAGAGTCCGGATGTTCCCACGCCCTTCGAGAGATCAAATCCAGGAGCTCATCGAAGGGTGGAGACACCCAGGAGGCAGAGGGCTGAGCCCCAAAGGCCTTGAGGAACACCGACTCCTCAGCAGAAGGGGGTTTGGACTGCCAGTCGCCTCGTTGCTTAAGGATTTCCAAGATGTCCGCAAAGGATACATCATCCGAGGATGACTTGGGGGACCCCTCCGCATCATCGAGGTCGGTATCCAAGGTGAGGGACTCATCAGGGGAGTCAACGTGCTTCCTCTTGCACTGTCTCTTCCTCGGGGGTTCCTCCGAAGACGTTTCGGAGGGACCTCCAGGAAGAAGGGAACCCCGGATGGGGGTAACCTCAGGCCCCAGGGCTCCGCTGTCGTGAGACAGGGGGATTGCAAAGGAGCCAGTCTCCGTGCCAAGGGAAGGTGGTGGTGAGATGGTAGAAGTGGCCAGAGAGGATTTGGCCAAGGCACTCCTCATGGCCTTGAAGGCGGGACCCCCAGAGTCCTGGGAAGGTTCAACCCCCAAGGCCACAACAGCAGTCGGAACTCCAGCCGCTGACGCACCGAGAGGGAGGCTCGGAACCGAAAGGATCAGTCCCGAAGCATCCCCCCCGGGGCCGACAGAGGAGGTTCGCATACCGAACACCGACCCGAAGGGCGGGGTTGGAGTTAGGGTCGGAACCGACACGACAACCTCCACCGGCTCCACCAACACCGACTCCAATGGCACCGAAGCTGTTGGAGGAGGAACCAAGATGGCAGGGTGGGAAAACGGCTCCGTAGCCGACTGGGCTGGAGCCGAAACCAACTTTTGAAAGACCGGAGACTGAAAAAGCCTTTGAAGCACCCTGTCTACATCCGAATCGGACATCCTCGACGACCGAGAAGAGACCGACCGGGTCCGAGTCGACTTCTCCGCCAGCTCCGAAAGACTGGGGGACCGTCTCTGAATGGTTTCGAGAAGTATTGCCGCCGAGGGAGATTCCACCACTACTGCAATTTCCCTCAGAGCCGATGTGGACTTCGGCACCGAAGGGGAAGAGTCTGAGCGGGCAACCTTCATCGGCTCCAAAGGCAGTGGAGCCGATGGAGATGACTCGCCTCTCGACGCCCGAGCTCATGGCTCCGAAGCCAGAGGAGTCGAGGCTGGAGACATCGAGGCAGACCATTCCGCCCTCGGCTCCAAAGTCCGTGGAGCCGACAGAGAAGCCTGCCTTGACTTTTTTGCTGCCGGATCCGATGGGCTGGTCGGAGGCGAAGATTTTTTCTTCCTCGATGGGGAAGAAGAATAAGATAGGGCTTCCTCAAAAGAAGGGGTAATAAGCCCTTTCAAAATCAACGTATTTTTCCTCTCTTGGAGCACGCGAGAGGAAAAAGCATGGCAAACTCTACAGGATTCCTGTAGGTGCTTCGGCCCCAAACAGTATACACATAGCAAATGGTCATCCGTAATGGACATTTTGTAAGAGCATTTTGAACATTTTTTAAATCCTGATGGCCTATGTTCTTTAGACATGGCTATCTACTTCCACTGAACTTTGAAGAAAGAGAACTTCAACACTGACTATAAGAAAAAACACGTAGACTAAGGCAAGGTCCCTCTAAGTTAAACGGGAACACTTGCCACCAAGAAAAAAATACAATTTACCACAAGTTGTAAAAATTAAAAACACACAATGAGTAGCTGTTAAACAGCCCTAACTAAAGCGCGAGGGCTAGGCAAAGGCCCCTCTAACTTAAATGGGATCCTTTACCGTTGACAAAACACAATTTTTACCACAAACTTTTAAAGAAAAATCAGTCACACAACAATAAATAGCTGTTAAAACAGCTTTTGGGTAAATTTAGCAAACTTTCTGACAGAAATTTAAGCACTAGAGGTACTTAGCTCAGCCAAGTCCGAGACCACGTCTATGCTGTAGAAGCAGCAAACGAGATCTGGGGAAGCAGTAGTGGTGCATCCTGGGATATGAGGTAACTCAGCCAATAAGAGACTTCGTGCTATTGTATAGCGTTCCGAGTCGGAGCCGAGGATCGGCTCCGAACCCATCTGTAGAGAATGTAGGTGAGATAGGATCACATTACATCCTCTGTTCGAGCTGCGCTGAATATATAATTGCATACCAGCTAGTGGTTTAATTCTATAGTTGGACTTTGTGTCGGTAGGTTTATACAACTGTTGTTGGCCAGTGTCAGATATATGTAGAGCAGCGTTCCTGCTAACAATGACAACTTCTAACACCAGAGCCCATTACAATGTGTTCTTTATGTCTAACTGTAATAGCATGGCCACTGTGGCCCTCCGTGTTTAGA
The DNA here is from genome assembly GCF_019279795.1 of Protopterus annectens. Classification (NCBI taxonomy): domain Eukaryota; kingdom Metazoa; phylum Chordata; order Ceratodontiformes; family Protopteridae; genus Protopterus; species Protopterus annectens. The sequence goes on from NC_056740.1 coordinate 12,003,536, forward strand.
ATCAGAGTGAATCCCAGACAGCCCTGTGCTACTAAGTGTATGAGCATGCCCAGTATAACCTTGTGTAGATGGACACATAGTGCATTCCGAACAGCCCTGTGCTACTAAGTGTGTGAGCATGCCCAGTGACACCTTGCATCAGTTATGTGCCTCTGTGTATGGGCATGGCCATTGTAACCCTGTATAGTGATAGTAGTCATCCATTCCATAGATGGGCATACTCCAGGTCAGGATGGATTCCTACTTTAAACACACTGGTTCACAGGTATGTACATCTTAACTGCCAGCATTCCTGTTGATGTCCGCATTCCTAGAAGGTCATAATGACAGCCTTGAAATGTGTAGCCTGTGTGGCGCGACTCGTAACTATGTAGTATTGTAATAGTGATCTGTAGATAGGCAGGTGTTCCATTCCCACCACTGACGTGTGTGTGTTGTGTGTGGTGTGTGTGTGTGTGTGTGTGTGTGTGTGTGTGTGTGTGTGTGTGTGTGTGTGTGTGTGTGTGTGTCTGTGTTTGTCCCCGTCTGCCTGAGGACTGAATAATGCTTTTAGACTGCTCACACTCCATACAATTCTTATACCCACCTTTAGCAAGGCTGATGATGTCACCCACCTACAAATACACCTCTGGGAGTGCTGTGTCCCAGTAATCTCGGTAGCGCGTTCTGTAACTGCGTAATGCTGTAGTGTAATAAAGTAGTTAGGTCGATGTTCTAATCCCAGACTTGCCAAGTGTGTGTGTGTGTGTGTGTGTGTGTGTGTGTGTGTGTGTGTGTGTGTGTGTGTGTGTGTGTGTGTTTGTCCCCATCTGCCTGAGGACTGAATAATGCTTTTAGACTGCTCACACTCCATACAATTCTTATACCCACCTTTGGCAAGGCTGATGATGTCACCCACCTACAAATACACCTCTGGGAGTGCTGTGTCCCAGTAATCTCGGTAGCGTGTTCTGTAACTGCGTAATTCTGTAGTGTGCTAAAGTAGTTAGGTCGGTGTTCTAATCCCAGACATGCCAGGTGTGTGTGTGTGTGTGTGTGTGTGTGTGTGTGTGTGTGTGTGTGTGTGTGTGTGTGTGTCTGCCTGCGTGAGACAAATACAGTGCTTTGTAGAGTATGTACTCTCTGTACAAATCACATGACCACCTTTGTCAATCCTGCTGTTGTCACCCACCTAGGTCTACACCTGTAGGTGTGCTGTAACACAGTATTCACCGTAGCGTGTGCCGTAAAAGTGTATTACTGCAGTGTGATACGGTAGGTAGGGGTTTGTATACAGGACATGGCAAGTGTGTGTTTGTCTGTCAGAGCCTGTATAGAGGTGACTGTGAGTGTCTTACCATTGGACATGTTGGGGAGCGGGTTTTGTAGTTTTCCTATATGGTGTCTATCTTATGACACATTGGCCACCTCACGAGGAGTACAGCTGTCAGTCAGCCACGGGACTGTGTTGGCAAGCCATACCCCTACATCTGGCAAAAGGCCTGGTGAACAACGTATTAAACCCTGGGGTACCCGATATATGTCCTGCACCCATGTGCCATGCACAAACACAGGTGCCTAGGATATCCTGCTATGTTGCTAGTACCATGCACATTGATGACAGATGGTAGGCATGGTGTGAATGCAGTGGCCTGCAGAGGACATAGCACCCTGTACAGTGGTACAATAGGCACATATTTGCAAACTTTGTGCCTTCATTATGTTCCCCACTGGATGCCTGCAACATATGTGGTGCCATCAAATGTGATCCACAGAGGCCATACAATGCCGTACACATGTGCCCTGTATGGACCAATGCCACTGACACCAGGGAATACCTGTATCATACTATCAATGCAGGTGCAGGGTCGACCTGCTCACTATAAGCAGGTTTTGCCACACCAGGACAGTACTGGCATATAAGGGGATTACAGTCAGTGTACACAACATGTGCCTGCCAAACCAGGTACACCTGTACATGTCACTTTACAGTATTGTGGGACATGTACATCCCAGGCAATGCCCATGTGAAGGACTATCAAACACAGACATGGCATGCATTGCAAAGCTATGGCCATACACATTGGTAACCAGAATGTCAGGGCAGATCATGCAGTAGCCATCTGTGTGGGACATTGCAGACACTACACCCCTGCACTGCGCACCTTTATTGGTTGACACGATGCCAAGGAATACCCCCACCCAGCCTTGTACAGCCATCTTGCACAGCCAACCACTATACACCCATGCAGCAATGCATACATGCATGTCAGTACTGGCACCTTGTGTCTGCTTGTGAGTTATGATGCTCCCAACCACAGTCACTCCCAGTATAACCCTCGTTGGCATATCAACAGATGTCAAACACTTTCATTTGCTGTAGCCCATAGAACCTCCAGATATCCCCTGTAGTGCATGTAGTCCTGTGCACTACTGCAGTGTGGCAAATGAAGTAGTTAGGTTGTGTATTTGTGGCCCTGGCAAAGAGTGTCATTGCGAGTCCATTAGAGAGTGTGGTTGTGGTGACAATGGCATCCATTCACATGGACAGGCATGTGTTCCACACCTAATGTATGTCTACTATCTCTGTTGCAAATGTCTCTCACCTACACACATATGTTCTTACAGCACAGCAACATGTTGGCTTTGTGGCACATGTAGTAATGTCATGCACATGTAATAGTAATGACTAGTCAGTCAGGGGTTTGACGCCTGTACTGTTAGGCATGTGGCAGACGATGCTTAGGGTTAGGTCTCCAAGCCCTTCTCTGGTGTACTTTGCCTGTCCCACCCACACACTCTTTGGTGGATGTGGAGGTGTACACCTGCTCAGCAGCAGCATGTGTATTGTAAGTGATGGACATGATCAGGTGATAGCCTCTGCACCTATTGCAGTCCTCCTCTAGCTGATTGCATGTGGGACAGCTGTGATGTTGTTCCCATAGCCATTCACATGATAAACACAGTACACCATCTAGGAAAAACATGTTGGTATTTGGCCATGACAGTCACTGTGAGTGGTACCTGGATGTGGTGTTCTGAAACAGCATCACAGATGATATCTGGATGTACTTCAAACATCATACACAGTGGGAAATAACCTAAAGAGAGGAGTGTGCCATACATGACTACAGCATGTAAGTGTAGCTATGCTGCATTGAGAGTACTGCCTGTTTAACATGTTGTGTGTGGTAATGGCTATTCTGCATGTTTTAATACAGACATGACAGTACTTTGTTCGTGAGGGACCCCCATCTGTAGGGCCATCTGTAAACTGGTCAGTGCGTGGAAATAGAAGTTATGTCCTTACCATAACGTTCCATGTGGAGTGTTCATCTCGCCTTTGTTCTTACACATGGGTTCGGAGCCGATCCTCGGCTCCGTGTCGGCCGCTTGCAAGCTCTGCATCGAGAAGAAGCTCGAGACAATCTAATACCCACAATCCCCCTCTGCCTTTACCTCAGATCTAGTTTGCAAGCAAACCAGTCTCTAGAGAGAGCACACTCATGCTTACATCACATATGCACAGAACTAAGAGTCTATATATATATATATAGACACATACACATATATATACATGTCAACTATGTACACAACAACTGCAAAGCAGAAGCAGAATGCCCCAGGCCAGGCACCAAAACTGAACGTTCTTCCTAAGGGCGGGAGGGTGGGAATGTAAGAACAAAGGCAAGATGAACACTCCACATGGAACGTTATGGTAAGGACATAACTTCTATATGTGATAGTGTTCAATCTCACCGTTTGTTCTTACACATGGGTAGCGTCCCTAGCTCCTTGTTCCTGAGGAACTCACGGAAGGACGTTCTTGAGCACAGTGGAACCAAAGGTTGCCCTGTCCCTAGAAACCTTGTCTACCTTATAATGAGAAATGAATGTATGTGGCTTAGACCAAGTAGCAGCCACAAATAGCGTCTAGTGGTAGGCGGGCTGCATGAGCCAGGGATGTAGACACTGACCTTGTGGAATGTCCTTTGGGTTTGTGCAAAAGAGTTTGATTTGAAGAATCATAGACATAGATTATACAATCCGTTAACCACTTAGAAAGAGTTCTTTTGGTAACCGCTAATCCTTTCCTGTTATCAGCAAAGGCCACAAAAAGTTGATCAGTTTTCCTGTGATCTTTTGTTCTATCCAAGTAAAATCTTAGCTGTCTGTGAACATCTAATTTGTGCAACATATACTCCATTTTGTTGGAGTGATTCTTGAAGAAGGTGGGTAATTCAATGGACTGATTAATATTGTTAATAGAACAAACTTTAGGGAGGAAGGATGAATTAGTTTGAAGAGAAACTCTGTCAGAGTGAAAGATCAAATAAGGGTGCTTGATGGAGAGAGCTTGAAGTTCAGATACCCGCCTAGCGGATGTAATGGCTACCAAAAAGAGAGTCTTCCAAGACAAAAATTTCAATGGGCAAGAGGAGGCTGGTTCAAAGGGGGGCAACATTAATTTAGATAACAACAAGTTTAGACTCCAAGGTGACGTAGGAGATCTAATTGGTGGTCTAATATGAAAAACCCCTTTTAAAAAGGCTTTACAAAGTCTGTGGGCCATAACAGGAGCCCCACATTCTTCCACATGGAAATTAGAAATGGCAGCCAATTGAACTCTTAGTGTGGCAGGAGAAGCACCCTGATGGAACAAGTCCGTTAAAAACTCTAATATTTTATTCAAAGGAGCTATAAAAGGATCCACTTGCTGTGTATTCGCCCAGAATACAAATCGCTTCCATTTACTAGAATATGTTTTAGTAGTGGAAGCTTTATGAGAAGCCACCAATATATTCTGAACTGCCGGTGAAAGAAGATCAGACCTGGCTAAGTTGGGAATTGGAGCAGCCAAGCTGCTAGATGGAGGGACAAGAGCGCGGGATGGGGAGCCCCTGATGAGTGAGTCAATAGATCTGGCTCTGGGTCCAGGATCCAGGGTCCCCGAATGCAGTGTGTCTTCAGGAAGGGAAACCAAATTTGACGAGGCCAGAATGGGGCAATGAGGATTATTGTCCTGTGTAGGTTTCTGGCTTTCTGGAGAAACTTTGATATCAGGGGAAATGGAGGAAATGCGTACAGGAGTCCCGGGGGCCAATCGTGAATCAGTGCGTCCTGGGGACTTCCCTGGAGGGTAATAGGGCAAAGTAGCTCCTGCATTTGGCGTTCATTGGAGACGCAAACAGATCGCAGGAAGGCTGGCCCCACGTGAAAAATCTTTTCGCCACTGACTGTTTTAGGGACCACTGCGGTAACAGAATTGCTCTGCTCAGCCTGTCGGCTATGACGTTGGATGACCCGGATGTCGTTGCTATTAGAAAGCGACCCGTGGACTCCGCCCATTGCCAGATTCTCATGGCCTCTCTGCATAGCTGATAGGACTTGGTTCCCCCTTGCTTGTTTATGTACCAGACTACCGACATGTTGTCCGTCTGAACTGCAATAGTTCCCAGAGGAAGAAGGGGAGCAAAGTGTTGCAACGCTAGAAACACTGCCCTCAACTCTAGAACATTGATGTGCAGATTGTACTCCAAATTGGTCCATTCGCCTTGGACTGTCTGTCCCTGAAAGATGCCCCCACCCTATCAGGGAAGCGTCCGTGGTCACCGTAACTGTAGTGGGTAGCACAAATGGTCTCCCTTGGAAAGGTTGCACGTTTGAAGCCAGCAGTTTAGGTGTGTTTTGCATGTGTTCGTTATAAGAATCTCGTGTGTTAGAGGTAGTTGTTGGAGCGACCATTGTGCAAACAGTAGCCATTGTAGGACTCTCATGTGCAGCCTTCCCAAGGGTATTGCAATAAGAGAAGCTGACATGAGTCCCAAAACCTTCAGTACCAGTTTTGCTGGGGATTTCCTGGACAAGAGAAGAAGACGATGTGAGTCTGAAGTGAAAGTATCCTTTCTGGAGGAGTCTTAGAATTAACTGATGTGTGTTTAATTCGCTCCTATGAACAAGATACTCTGTGATGGCTGAAGTAAGGATTTTCAAGTTTACGGAAATTCCTAGGTGAACACACAGTTGAAGAGTATAGTCTCTGGCCTGTACTAGTTGACGCTGGGTGGTGGCAGAAAGGAGCCAGTCGTCCAGATACGGAAACACCTGGAATCCTTGGCGTCTCAAGTGAGGCGCTACCACTGCCATGCATTTGGTGAAGACCCTGGGGGCTGAGGTCAGACCAAAGGGCAGGGCTCGAAATTGAAAGTGACTGGCCCCCAGCCGGAAGCGCAAATGATCTCTGGATGCCCTGGCCATTTTGATGTGGTAGTATGCATCCTTCAGATCTATTGAGCACATCCAGTCGTCCTTCTGTAAGAATGGAAGGATCGATTGAAGCGTGACCATTCGGAACTTTTCTTTCTTGATGAAGGTGTTGAGGTCGCTTAGGTCCAGAATGGGCCTCCAGTCCCCTGTTTTCTTTGGAACTAAAAAGAACCTTGAGTAAGTCCCGAATCCTTGCTGGTCCGCTGGGACTGGTTGGATGACTCTTTTTTCTAGCAGCTTTGAAATTTCTATAGCTGCTGGCTCTCGCAGATGGGGCGGTACATCTGGGAGTCTTTTCTTTGGAATGGGATGGAATAGAAAGGGTATGTTGTAACCTCTGGTAACCACGCTTTTTACCCACTTGTCTGTAGTTATGTTTTTCCAGGCCTGAGGGTATAAAGCTAAGTGACCCCCGACTGCCTCCAGAGCAGGACAGCCGGGCCTCCTCTCAGGAGTGCTGGAAAGGTTTACCAGGGAGTGTATCCCTGTCACCTTGATGCTGCAGACCCCCTCTGCCGCCAGGGCGGCGTCTTCCACCTCTGCCCCCTCCTCTGCCTCTAGAAGGGGCATCACCCTGTGTGCCTGGGAAAGATCCTTGGTGTTTTCAAAACCACATTTTTCCACCACGTTGCCCTTTGGGGTATGGTCTGGTTGGGGTGGAAAAACGGACTCCGACAGCAGACAGAGTCTTTCCCTCCTGTTCACACCGGGTAAGGGTCTCCTTTACTTTGGGGCCAAAGAGAGTGGCACCGTCAAATGGGGCGTTAGTAAAGGAAGACTTGAAGGCTTCTGCAAATGAACATAAGCGCATCCAGGATTGTCTGCGAAGAGCAATCGCTGAAGCTGCTGCCCTACTCGAACCTTCGGCTGCGTAAGAGATCAGCCTCATGGACGAGTTCACAATGGATGTAAGGGTATTAAGTTGCGCTGTCACTTTCTCTGAGACAGCAGCATCTGTAGTACCCTGGAGGGTATCTCCCAACTCTTTGACTAGATCCCTCTGTAGTCGTGTAAAGTGGGTCAAATAGTTCAGGGATCGCATGGAAAAAGCCGCTGAACTAAAAATGCGCTTCCCATACCTGTCCATAGTCCTAGAATCTTTATTAGGGGGATGGACAGATGAGGAAGATTCCGACATCTCCTTTTTCGTGGCCGCTGCCACCACCATAGCGTCTACTGGAACTCCTTTTGTTAAGTAGGTCTTGTCCTGGGGTGCAGTGATATACTTATTGGGTTTCCTTGGGACTGGTTCCACTGTGTCAGGAGCCTCCCACGCCCTTCGAGCAATAAGTTCCATCAATTCGTCGAAGGGCGGAGTGACCCAGGAGGAAGAAGGGCGAGCACCGAATGCCTTCAGCAAAACTGACTCATCCTCAGAAGGGGGGAGGGACTGCCAGTCACCTCTCTGTTTCAGGATCTCCAATATGTCGAAAAGAGACATCTTCTGAAGGTGACTTAGGGACCCTTCTGACTCATGTAAGGCAGTATCGGATGACAAGGATTCTTGTGGAGAATCCAAGTGTCTCCTCTTACACAATCTTTTCCTAGGGACTTCTTGGTGGGGAGCATCTGAAGAAGCCTCCGAGGAAGAGGGGCACCTCCAGGGGTGGCTGAGACACTGGTGCTCGACGCTTGGATGTGGCCGTGGGTGCAGAGGAGGATAACGGCCCTTTATGGGAGGAGAGGTTGCTTCCACTGGCGTGGTTGTCTGGGTAGACAACACCTTCCTCATTAGGTCGAAGCCCCGGGTCCCGAATCAAGAATCTCCCGGTTCGAAGAAATGGGAAGAATCCCGAAACAGGCACTGAAGGCATCGACCCGAGGACGGAGCCAAATCGATCCGCCGAGGCCCGAGGGAAGAGTCGGAACCAACGTCGGTTCGACTCGCCCCGGAACCAAGGACAGATCGTCGGCTCGAGACTCGATACCGGTCCGGAGTCGAGGTGAGAGGAACAGACCGAGAAAGGACGGTTCTGGACCCGAGGGCTCCACAATCAGAAGATCAACCTCTTCCAGCTCCAAAGACTGGACAGGTCTCGGAGGAGGAATGGATGGATACAATGGGAGGCCTTCAAGTTTCGACACCAACTGGGTGGAAACTGAAATAAGTTTGGACAGGGCGAATGCTCCAATAACTTCTGCACCACACGATCCACATCGACATCGGAGAGCTTGGAAGAAGAACGGGTCGAAGGAACCAAGACGGAGCCGACCTCAATAAAGTCGATGGAGGGAGCTCCATCACCGGTTCCAAGACTCGAGGCTCAGGAACCGACACCAGTTGAACACTCGGCCCCGAAGTCTGTGGAACCGGTGATCTAACTTTACCCGAAGAACTTGGAGCCGATGACTTGGGCTCCGACGTCTTCGATTCCTTCGAGGATTTTGATGCCTGGTCAGAAGCATCCAGAGCCTCCTGAAAGGAAGGTTTTAATAATCCTCTGTCCATGAGTTTCCTGCGCCTATCTGTCATGACCCTCCCACTAAAAGAGTGACAGATTGAACAGTCCTCTTGTAAGTGGAGAGGGCCAAGGCAGTAGACACAGGAACTATGGTTGTCAGTCACTGACATTTTTTGGCCACACTGACAACGCTTAAAGCCTGATTTAACTTTATCAGACATTTTACAAGTAAGATAAGAGTCAAGTCCAGTATAAGAGTCAAATCCGGTGAAAAAAAGTCAAATCCGATATAAATGTCAAGTCCGGTTGTCAAATTTAAATAGGGTTGGTAGGCCCCGAAAAACTCTAACCAGTTAATAAACTTAACGGTACCGAGAATTTAACCTACTCATACACACATACACTCAGAATATCAAAGTTACTATTAGAACAAAATTTCCAATAAAATATAACAAAAATAAAGTTATATCTTATCTCAAGATGCTCGAGCTAGCTCCCAGCGATGCGAACGCAGCAGCGGCAAACTAGATCTGAGGTAAAGGCAGAGGGGGATTGTGGGTATTAGATTGTCTCGAGCTTCTTCTCGATGCAGAGCTTGCAAGCGGCCGACACGGAGCCGAGGATCGGCTCCGAACCCATGTGTAAGAACAAACGGCGAGATTGAACACTATCACATCCATTTGTTTCCTGTGTTACACTCTGAACACACATCTGTGCACAGCAGGAGCATATTGTGAGGATTGCAGACAGTACATGATGATGGGGATGTGTTACTGCCATTGCATCCCTGACTGGACATATGTCACATGAAACAGTGGTATGACAGACTTTGTCTGGGGTTCCCAGTGACACGCCAATAATGGGCAACTGTTCATAGCTGTGGTCACATGTCTACTACATATTGTACAGATGGCATACAGTATATATGCATGTGTTGTGCTCCCTCTGCAAATGTATACCATCTGTTGTGTTGGGTTGATGGTGATATCTATGCATACTATTGTAGGTAATACTGTATGCTGTTGTCTATCACTAAGCCATATGTGGGTTTAAACTGCAACACCATAGGCTGAATGGGTTGGGAGGTCCCGGCAGAACCTCCTGTCCCACTTCAGCTGACCATGGCACCGGGCACCAGCACATCTGGGGCCCAGCCTTGGACATCAACCTCTGTTGGCTCTGCATCACCTTCTGGTGGTACCACCACTGAGTATGGGGCATGTCCCCTCTGGGAGCAGGACCAGACAGGAACATGTCTGCTGTCGTGCGGTCCTAGACATGTTTCGTTTGGGGCTCACTAAGGGGTTCCGAAGCCAGATACACAAGCTCAAGGGCGGAGTGTGACATTTACAGGGTGATGCTGCCCCTCCTAGACAGGCCCCAGCACTGCGTCCTTTGCAGCTGTTTAGGTGCAGTGGCGGCTGCCCATGGCTGGGGACCTCCGTCCCACTGTTCCCATGGCCTTGTGAATGCTGAACACCCATACCCGTCTGAAGTGTATCCCCTCACATGTGTCATATACCAATCCCGTATGCTGTCTTGTCTGTGATCCTACCCTACCTATCCTCCACAGCCATACCTACACTTCTTCCCCCACATCCAACCCTCACCCTACGGAAACATAAGGCCAATCGGCTCCTAGGACAACATCTGCCTTATACATAGCTGTCCATTTCACACACATGCCCACTGGACACATGTACCCTTGTAATATGCATCACAACATACTCCTGTTATCCACACCCCTGTCCCTCAGGTGCATAATCCTGTTATGCACATCACTCCTAAATGGTCCAGGTACACGTGATGAGGATGACTCCATTGTACACACAACACTACCTGTCCCTCTATGGTAAACCCATTTACCTTTATCATGATGAGGATGTTGCACACAGCACCTTGCATGAGTACTGTTCACACATAATGATTGGGCAGGTACTGTTGTGTTAATGTACATTACATGCACAGAGTGATGTATACGGCCAATGTACAACTGTTTGTGTGTATGAATGACACATGTCTGTCTGAGGGAGTCTTGAGATTACATAGAACAACACCACTACATAATACAGGCGTCACTGGTGTTTCCCATTTCATTCGTTTGTAATGCATTGTTGCCACATAGTATGTTCCTGATATATCTCTGTATATGTATGTACCTATATGCTGGACATAACCACTCACATATACATCTACATGATGGGATACATTCCTATACTGTTGAATGACTGCGCTGTATGATATGTTTGTGGTACTGTCTATTGTCTGTATATCTGCCATGACGTATTGATAAATCAGATAAACACAAAAGCCAGAAGAAGTAGCTGAATTGAACCCACTCAAAGTATTGCAGGCTGCAAATCACCACACAGTTGTAGAATGCAGAATCCACTTTATTAACTTCAGACAAAAAATCCAAGGATGAGCACTTTCATCCAGAAAGATCTAGACTTCATCAGACAATTTACCCCACATAGTTACTTCCTTCTTATACAGTCCAAACAGGAAGTTCCACCCAGTTATAAACTAATCAATTATGTCATTAAAAGCACAATATTTACAGTCACTGAATTTAAAAAGCAGACAAACTATACAAACTGAAAAAGTTCATGGAACACACCACCCTAAAAACACACTATATATAAACACTGCTTCATAAAAATGACAATTTACAATAAATATTTAAATATGTTGAATGTGTTAAAACAATAAATGTGTGTGATTAAATACTAAAAACTAGATATAGTAGAAAATGTTAAGAGAAATATATACACTTAACATAAATACTGAACATGTGATATTAAAAATTTAAAATGCATAATGGAGAAATATATATATATATGTACATATATATATATATATATACACACACACATTTTATCTTTCTAGTGCCTTTAGTTTTAAAATTGGGCTAATTGAAATATGCTCATTCAGGCCTGGCCACTTCCCGTTATTCAAACGTAATTGCCAGTATAATTCTCTTTTCTCAAGTAATAGTGACCATGCACCACCCCTCATGTTGGTACTGATATTGTCTATAATAAAAAATTGGAACTTATGGCCCTTATACTCCAAAACATGTTTGCTAAGAGAATTTGTTTTTTGTTTATTCCTTATATCATATAGGTGTTCGTATATGCAATTTTTTAACTTTCTATCAGTCTTGCCTATGTAAAAGCAAGAACAGGTGGTACACATGGCACAGTAAATCACTTTCTCTGAATTACAGTATTTCTGATTGATTCTGATTTCAATATTATTAATGTCAAAAATATTGCCTTCTTTAATGTAACTGCAATAGTTACATCTGCCACATTTGTTCATAGAACCTGACCTGTGGTTTTGGTAAGAGTTACTACTCTCAAGTATGTTTTTCATATTCTTGCCTTTCCTATATACTATAATAGGTTGTGGTCCTATTAGTGGTCTGATGTTCTTGTCATGTCTCAAAATAGACCAGTTTTTTGTTAAGATGTTTCTTACTATGTAACTATCTTGAGTGAATATAGTGATTAAAGAAGTCTTATAATCATTCTTACTTGCAACATTGTCAGTTTCTTGATTACTGGTGAAAGGCCCACTGTCAGTCATACTACAAGAAAGTAAAGGTACATAAAACCCATGCTCTCTCTTGTTAACCACCTCAATCATTATATCACTAATGAACTTACAAGGATAGCCTCTTTATTAAACATATTTTTCAAGTTGTCACATTCATCTAAAAATTTATCAATACCAGATACCATACACGCACGCACAAACTGTCCCTTAACTATTGCTTTCTTTTGTTTGACTGGGTGTGTACTAGAAAAATGCAATAGTGAGTTTGAATACGTGCATTTCCTAAAGATTTTTGAAACAAACCTCTTATTTTCATAATCCTTTTCCAGAAAGATGTCTAAAAAGGAAATTTTGTCAAGGTCTCTGGTATAGGTGAACTTTAGAAATTCTGTGGTGGTTCTAATATAATTTATAAAATCATCAATAGCATTAACAGGTCCATCCCACAGAACAAACATATCCAAAAACCTGGTGTAAAATTTGATGTGCTCAAAATAACATGAAGAAAAAAGAAATTTCTTCTCCCATTGCCTAACTACAATATTTGCATATAAACCACCACATGCAGACCCCATAGCCACCCCTTCTTGTAAGTAAATTTCTTTGTTAAACAAAATTAAATTGTTTTTAAGGACAATTTCCATCAGTTGTGAATAGACCAAGGTCTGGAAGTGTGAGATATCTTTTTCATATAAGAAATCTGTAAACCACTCCAAACCAATTGTGTGAGGTATGACTGAATAAAGGTCTTTAATATCAGTAGTAATAAAAACAAAAGTGTCCTTGAAATGTATCTCATCCATAGCTTGTAAGAAGCTCCATGAATCCTTGCAGATATGTGTCTCACTCAATATGTATTCTTTTAACTTACTGTCCAGATATCTTGCAAGGGGGTGGGTAATGGACCCCTTGGAGTCTGCTATGGGCCGCATGGGTGGTTGGCTAAGATTTTTATGCAATTTTGGCAGCCCAAACATGACTGATATTTTAGGGCAGGGAACAGAGAGAAAATTAAGCACATCAATAGAAATTGAACCCTCTTTCTTGTAGTATGACTGACAGTGGGCCTTTCACTAGTAATCAAGAAACTGACAATGTTGCAAGTAAGAATGATTATAAGACTTCTTTCATCACTGTATTCACTCTAATTATATATATATATATATATATATATATATATATATATATATATATATATATATATAAAATTGGGAGCCTATTTATGTATGTGTTCAGCGTATTTCCTTTACAATTAGACCGGTTTAGTACTTCGTATTGCCATAGCGAGCAGATCACAGGAATGATTCCATGTGTGGGGAGGCCCTCACATTTGGTTATCATCAGCACAGCACTTTGTGTTGTAGCAGTTTCGTCCTGTCCCTCTTCTGCACAGCCTATTATTCCATCTGCTGTCGATGTTTGTATGTGCACATTCCTATTATTTATGTTTACAAATGGAATGCATTTGTTACAGAGAATGTACTTCTACATATTGATGTCTGCATGTGTGTATGAATATATACCTATTACGAACTCGCTGGCCTCCATGGGGCAGTCGAATTAGAACCGGGCCATCCAAACCTGGCACGCCTGGATCCATAATTTCATACCCATAGTTCCTCCACCCCACCCGTGTTCAACTTACACGCATAACTTCCAATATGCACTTGTTATCGCAGCCATGATACACCTCCAAACATTGCCCTCTTCAGAGCGTTAGGGGCCCTACACATATGTTGTCCCACCTCATGTATTCCAGGCTCTCCCACCATTTAGTCTTTGAACATACCTGCCCTTGCTTGTATAATGGTCGGAGGGCTAAACGCTCTTATTAATTTTTGGGTAGTCCCAGCAGGGACTATCCTCTGTCTGTGTGTAAAGTAGACTGAGAAATTCAACTATGTTACTCTCACTGGTAATATCCTGCCTGTGGTGTGTGTAGCAGTGCTTTTCTCACTCTTGGTCAGCGGGATATGGCATATGCTGACAGCACTCTATGATACTGTAGTTGCTGTTGATTCCCTTCTCATTCCTTGTCTATGCTTTATTGTTACGACATTCATTCGTCATATATATATATATATATATATATATATATATATATATATATATGTATATATTACATCTGTACATACTCATATACATTTCCTATGCTGGGCACTGCTTACACCTGCGCAGGCACAGTCGCATATGCTGTTTGTTGTGTATATTTACTGCTGCTTATTTGTGCTTACCTGTGCCTTATTCATTATGACAGTACCCCTTTGATTGAAATGATCTGGTTAAAAGTCCCATGCAATACTCAAGTTCACTTTTATATGTTATTATGTCATTTTTACAGCTGGACGACATTCATTCCACATGGAAAATGATATGTGCTATAGTCGAACTTGAACTGTGAATGCCTGTTCATTAAGCGGATGCTCTAACCACTACACTATTCGTATGCTGCTTCATTTATATGTATACCCATAGTTCATAGTTATCCGTACACATGCCTCAACATGTCATTGACACAACAGGCATCCATTCTCCAGTTAGGAAAACCGCACCATTACACATGCGCCATTCCCTACTGCTCTGGGCCCGTCCTACATGTTGAATCACTCCAAGTATATTCAGACGTCCCAAGCATATAGTTCTGGGACATACATTCATACAATGGTTAGGGTGTTCATTAAGTCTTCTGGTTTGGCTCATCCGAATGGTGACTGGGACTGCCCTGTACCTGTTTGAAAGTCAGACGTAGCACGTGCACACAGTGGTTGGGGATGCAGGAGGTTTGCTCACCTCTGGGTGGCTTGATATGACAGCACTAAATACTATGGGGGGGTTCTGCTGCTGTTTCCCTTCACATTCGTTAGGACTGCTTTACTGTGTCCATGTTCATTCTTCATGTGTGTATATATATATATATATATATATATATATATATATATATATATATATATATATATATATATATATATATGTATATATATATCTGTCTGTACATTCACATGCATATACACCTACATGCATTTTTACATTTCCCATACTGTTGAATGACTGCCAGTTACAGTCGCGCATACCCGCATATGCTTTGAGGTGCCATAATCACCCTATTTCTGACTGCCAGATGGGAAAGCTTCATGGGAACACGTGAAAGGTATTTATTCCCGATAATGCACGTGGGGAGACGTGCATCACAGTCAGGTGTTTAATCCCGGGTCATAGGTTCTGCAGGACTGGGTGGAGGCTGAGCAGAGTTGTGGTCAGGTACTGCTAATCTGACTTGTGCCTGGTAGGGTTGCCACCTTTTCAAATGCCCACAGTGGGACATGTTTTTTACAAACGTCAGAGTTTGCAAGGCAAAACATACCCACAGCCAGTACATAGGACAGAACTTCACTGTTTTGCCTGCATAAATGTTTATTCTTGTAGCACTTTAGCTGCTTATTCTGTTTCTTATAACATTTAGGTGTTTCAGAAACAGAATAACTGTTTTATGCAACTATTACATTAAATATAGGAAATATGTTTGTCCTAATATCTCAGGACATTTGCCATTTTTCCAATTTTTATGCAGGACACAACTGGCCAAGAAGGGACTGTCCCAAGCAAAGTGGGACAGGTGGTAGCCCTAGTGCCCAGATGTCAACGGGGGTGGACATCGTGTTATGCCACAAAGTCTAATCTTTAGAACAGACACTTATCCCATGAGGGATGTCCAAAAATTGTAAACGACGGACCCCATTCAGCTGGCTATTCGAAAATGTGGTAGGGTTATGCATGCATGGGATACCTAGTTTGCATGCCTAAGACTGCCTAGGCTGCAACTGCCTACTAGATGTGGGTAGGGGTCACAATGTGCAGATATGGCTGCGCCAAGCTAGCAGCCCGTGTATGGGTGGTTTTGGTGGACATTCAGCAAGGGGGGGTGGTGTGCTGTGGAGGGGATGATGGGTATTTAATTATGTATCCAGGTGTGTTGGAGTTGGATGGCTCGGTTCAGGCCAGACCATTATGTGTGCGTGAGCCGGTAAGGTTTCTGTACATGTCTATCGCACATTTTAATGTTCATATGTTTGTGGAATTGTGTTCTGCAGTATGGCCTGTCAGGTTGTATTGTGGATGTGAATGTTTGTTCTTTGGTTTCCTTTCTGATTCACCCACTGCTCCCTCGTACACCTCCAGTTCACCTATTGGGCATCCGACCCAATCTCCCCTTGATGAATTATTACATTACCCGTCACCCCCCCACCCCCGTATTCCACACACACTATCCATCCCTTCTCTGGTTGATGGCCCATGGCACAGACAACAGAACACATTGCATACTCTACATATCTCTTGGTACCAATATGGTTGTGAGGACAACCCTGGCATATTTGATCTTCTGCATGCTGTACTTCACACATAGATACACACAAATACCTATCTTTCATGACATGGTAGGTAGACCCAGGTAATACCCATTCATCTTTGGGCCATCCAGACAAGGATGACCTGGACTGCGAATGGACAGATATTGAGCAAATGCTCTGACCATTGGTATGGTTGCCACCTTTACAGAGGGCCAAAGTGGGACATCTTCGGGTCACACATCAGATTTTACAGGCCGACACATGCCTACTGACAGTACAAAGGAGAGTACTTTACTTTTATGCCTACGTGACAGCTTATTATTTTAGCGGTTTAGTTGCTTATTCTGTTTCTTGAAACATTTAGGTAGTTTAGATACAGAATTAACTATTTTATGGAACTATTACATAAAATATGGGACATAATTATGTCCTACAATCGCAGGATATTTAACATTTTTAATAGTTTTGGTTAGGACACAACTGCCCAGAGAGGGACTGTCCCTCACAAAGTGGGACAGGTGGTAACCCTAACCATTGGGCTAGGCTTAGCAAAGGGCAGCGGCACGCTAACACACTGCGTTTCACTTCCACTTGGTATAACAATCAACACTACAATGGATTACGGGCACGGCGTTTTAAATGTTATTTGTTCAAGGGACGGGGACTCAATATTCAGTTACGTGCCTTTGTGTTTACTTTTTATTTTGGTGTTCACAAAACTGTCTGGCATACATTTCAGTATCCACGGACCCTGACAGGAGTGACTGTTATTAGAGGCAGGCTGTACTAGTCAGCATTTTAGGTTGCGCGTCTGCAGCTGACATGTTCACGCCTCCGTGCAGCTCTTAGACACGCCCCCTGCACTTGCGCACATTTCCTATGCACGTGGACATTGCAGCAGTATGCCTTCATTAATATACATGTGGTGCTGCTGCGCCATCTCTCCGCCGCACGGTTGGCACAAGGCTAATGCCGAATGAATCCCAGGGATTGTATTGCAAAAGCTTGTTGAACCCTATGTAACGCTTAGTTTGTATAATTTTCTCATGCTCTGCAGAAGATAATTCTGAAACTTGCTTTAGTGAATGAGAATAGGTAAAACTAGGTAGAAGTAATTTTCAAGGTCTTTGGTTGTATCTGCCTTTTACTTCTGAATAGGAGTTGTAATTGGCTTGCTTTCCATATTTCTTTTGTTGACAACATATGTGAGGTGCTCTTTTTCTATAAAATGGTTTATCTCTTGTATAAGTCTTATGGTACTGAGGAATGGGAGATACATACACTTCTTTTAAATGAAGATTTTATTTTACCTTCTAAATTAAAAATAATACTATTTTTGGCCAAGCAAAAAAAAAAGATCTTGTGCTCTTTGTGCACTTAATAAACTGGATTTGGCATAAACATTGTAAAACTGTTCTGAGATACGCAAGACTTCTCTACACTGCTCTTGGCATGTCAGCATTTGACCTGCAGCATCATTTTCAAATTTCAGTGTGTGAATTTCTAATATTTCTCTAATATGTTTATAACATTACTGTTAAGAATTGAGTGCAAAGTCTCCAAAAGCTCCTCTAAAATGGGGCATTTATGTGACTCCATGTGAGCTAAATTAACAGCTAAGATACTAAGATGTGTATTTGTTTCACAGTATTTATTCAAGACCAGCTTTTCTACTCTTTTTAGGAGTAAATAAATTGCAAGCTCTGCCTTAAGTGTATGAATCATATCTAGCCATTGGTGACTTATACACTCTGTCATCAGGGGTAAGGATTTCTGTATCAAGATTTGACTATTTACTTCTAAAACATCCATTCAAGTGTAATAAAGTGGTTATGCTGTCTATTTTGATTCAGTGAGCCTCAGTATATTTGTCTCTCTTGTTGGGTGAAGAGGGATTTCCTGCAGGCCTAATTAAAAATTCTCCTATAAAATGTACGTATCAATAAAAGAAATATCTTCTGGTGGAGGCACTGAAGATTGTGATGAAAAAGAAGTTATGTCTTACCATAACATTCCATCTATGTAGTTGATCTTCTTCCATTCTTCACTGATGGGTTCGGTTCCAAGCCCTCGGAACCGTGTCTGCCAAATACCAAGCTTGTGTACACCAAAAAACTCTCGAGCTAAGTTGCTACCCACAATGCCCTTCTCCCAATTACCTCAGATCGAGTTTGCCAAAGACCATAGATAGCAGCAGAGGCCATTTCTATGCAAAGAAAAACCCTGAGACACCACCAGGACCCATAAGATCCGCCAGGAGCCTATGGAGGGGGGGAATATGATGAATGGAAGAAGATCAACAACATAGATGGAACGTTATGGTAAGACATAACTTCTTTATCTAATGTTGTTAATCTTCTTCCCATTCATCACTGATGGGACAGAATCCCAAGCTACCTGATATACCTGGGTGGTCCTTATGGCAGAACATTCCTGAGCATCATAGAGCCAAAGGCAGCTCTTCCTCTAGAAATCACATCCAATTTTTAATGCTTGATGAAGGTGTGTGGTTTAGCCCAAATGACTGCTGCATAGATATCATCCAGAGAGGCTCTAGAATGGAAGGCTGCTGAGGAAGCTACAGCCCTAGTTGAATGAGCTTTGATAGTGTGAGGTCTGGTTTCATTAGCACTTGAATATGAAAAGGATTATACAACCTCTAAGCCACTTAGATAAAATGACTTTAGAAACGCCATTTCCCATTCCGGGACCAGAGAAGGAAATAAAAAGTTGATCAGACTTATGAAAAGATTTTGTTCTGTCCTGGTAGACATGTAATTGCCTATGTACATCCAGAATGTTGACAGTATTCACCTTTGTTAGAAAAATTGGGGAAAAATGCTGGGAGTTCAATTGACTGGTTCATAGAGAATTCAGACACCACTTTGGGCAGGAAGGATGGATTAGTGCGTAGAGACACTCTGTCTTTATGAAATATAAGATAAGGTCTATTGATACATAGGGCCTGTAGTTCTGAAACCCTTCTGGCAGAAGTGACAGCCACCAAAAAGAGAGATTTTCAAGACAAAAATTTGATATTGCATTTGGCAGCAGGTTCAAAGGGGGGGGCGCTGGGACAAAGCCTGCAGTACAAGTGATAAATTACATGTTTCTAATGGGCATTTGAGTGGATGTCTACTGAGAAACACTCCTTTAAGAATGGTTTTACAAAGTTGAGTGGACATTACTGGTGTGGCTTGTGAGCCCTTGTGAAAATTGGAAATTGCTGCTAAATGAACTCGTATAGTAGATGCAGACACTCCATTCTCGAAAAGTTCAGATAGACATTGAAGGATAGAAGAGGTAGTGGCCAAAAAGGGGTCCAACCTTCATTCTACAGATCAGGAAGAAACCCTTTCCCATTTATCTCTGTAAAGTTTCCTGGTGGATTGTTTGTGAGAGGCCAGAATAATATCACAAACATTAGAAGGCAGGGCTTCTTGCCTGGTGACTAACGGAAGTGGAGAAGCCAAGCTGTCAGATTGAAAGTGGACATGTTTGATTGTGTCAACCCTTGGGGGTGAGAAATTAGGTCTGGATGGGCATCCAGAATCCATGGAGGCTGTATCAGGTGAGGCTGGAGAAAGGGGAACCACATTTGACGGGGCCAGAATGGAGCAATGAGGATCTCAACCGAGTTGCTTTCTTTAGAAATAGAGGTATCAAGGGGATCAGAGGGTAGGTGTATAGGAGACCCATGGGACAGAGTGTCTCTCGGTGACTCCCCCTCTGGGGGAAATAGGGTGAAGTAGCTGCTACATTTGTTGTTCATGGGAGAAGAAAAAAAAGCCACAGCAAGGCTGGCCCCATTGGATGAAAATCTCCGCCGCTATCTTGGGATTGACAGACCACTCATGGGGGAGCAGAATGCACCTACTCAGCCTGTCCACGATCACATTGGACTTCCCCAGGATGTGCATCGCTATCAGAAAATGGTTGGAAGCTATCGCCCATTGCTAGATTCTCATGGCCTCTCAGCACAGGGGATATGACTTGGTTCCTCCTTGTTTGTTGATGTTCCAGACTACTGACATATTGTCTGACTGAATCACAATATTGCCAGAGGGGAGGAGTGGGTGGAGTGCTTGCAATGCTAATAGCACCGCTCTTAACTCCAGAACATTGATGTGCAGATCGGCCTCTAAATTTGACCACGTGCTTTGGACTGTCTTTCCTTGAAAATGGCCCCCCCACCCAATCAGGGAAGTGTCCGTGGTCACTGTGGCACAGGGTTGAGAAGACTGAAAGGGACGACACCACAATTCAACTTTTGGCCTCATCCACCAAAGAAGATCCTGCTTGCAAATATTGGTTATGAGAATCTGCGAGTCTAGTGGATGAATGTTTGCAGACCACTATGTCAGGAGGAGCCATTGTAAGATCCTCATGTGTAACCTCGCAAGGGGAACTATAGGGTTGGTTGCAGCCATAGACCCCAGCATCTTAAGGACTTTTCTTGCTGATACTCTCATTTGACAGAGTATCACATGCACTTGCGATCTTAGTCTCTGGAGTCTGTGGGCTGGAAGAGATACCATCCAAGAATGAGTGCCGAGTACTGTCCCTATAAATTCCAGTTGTTTAGTGGGGTCTAGGTTGGATTTTTCCTAGTGTACAGTTATGCCCAGGGACTCCGCTAGAGAAAGGGTGTATTGGAGAGCCATTGTCAGGAGATGCTTGGTTGGAGCGGAGATGAGGCAATCGTCCAAATATGGAAACACGTGGATTCCTCAAAGTCTCAGATGAGCTGTTACCACTGCTAAGCATTTCATGAACACTCTGGGGGCAGTCGAGAGACCGAATGGCAGGGCACGAAACTGATAGTGATTGGCTCCTAGCCAGAAGTGAAGGAGACTCCTGGTGTGCTTGTCCATTTTGATGTGGTAATATGCATCCTGGAGGTCTATCAAGCACATCCAAGCATCCTCCCTCAGAAAAGGGAGGATGGATTGAATAGTAACCATGCGGAATTTGTTTGAACCACTGATTTGTTTAAGTGGCTGAGATCCAAGATGGGTCTCCAATCCCTGGTAATTTTTGGCACTAAAAAGAATCTTGAGTAAAACCTGGATCTGCATTGGTCTGGAGGGACAGGTTGGATGACTCTTTTTTGACATAGCTTCAATATTTCTGAAGCTGCTGCTTCCCTTTGGTGGGGTGGAACATCGGGAAGGTTTTTGGGAGGTTTGGGAGGGGAGGATAGAGGGATGTAGTAGCCTCTGGAGATTATGCTCTGCACCCATCGATCATTTGCAGTAGAGCGCCAGGCAGCTTGGTGCAGAGAAAAACGACCCCCAACTGCTTCCAGAGGAAAGCAATCGGGCAACGGTTCAGGAGCGCTGATAAGACCGCCCAGAGAAGGAATCTCTGAGTCTTGATTCCATGGACCCCCTCTGCCCCTGAATGGATGTCTTCCACCTAGGGGAATCCTCACCACATGCGTTTTGAAAAGGGACCTGCAATTTTTTATGCCAGATTTTCCCACTTCTCTGGTTCCTGGAATAAGAATGTCGAGGTTTGGAATAACACAGGCCAATGGCAGACAGGGTCTTTCCATCTTGTTCGCAACTGGCCAGAGTGCCTTTCACTTTGGAGCCAAACTAGGCTGATGGCTCAATAGGGGCCTCATGAAATGTGCCATGTAATTCAGGGACCTAACAGCAAAAGTTGCTGAAGCAAAAACTCATTTCCCCAGTCTGCCCACTGCCCGAGACTCTCTGTTGAGTGGATGAACAGTAGGACTTTCTTCCGCTAGGTCCTTTTTAGTGTTTGCTGCCACAACCAGTGTGTCAACTGGCAACCCCTTAGACCAGTGTGGATGCTCCTTGGGGGGGGGGTATTTTATCGGGTCTTCTTGGGATGGCCTCTATGGAGTCAGGATTCCGCCAGGCATGCTGCACAATCAGTTATACCAGCTCATTGGCCGGTGGGGTCACCCAAGAGGTAGAAGGCCAGGAGCGAATAGCCTGCAGAAACACGGATTCATCCGAGGAGGGGTTAGAGGGCTTCTAGCTACCCCTCTGTTTTAATATTTCAAGGATGTCTACAAATGGGATATCATCTGGGGGTGACCGTGGGGACCCCTCCCCATCATCGTAATCCGTGTTCTCAGTCAGCGTCTCTTCAGGCGAGTCGATGTGCTTCCTCTTGCATGACTTCTTTCGAGGAGGTTCCTCAGTGGGAATTTCTAAGGAAGACTCGGAGGAAGGGGCATCCTGGACAGGGATATCCTGAGGCTTTTCCCCCCAGTGTCCCTGGGAGGTGGCCCATGGTAGCTGTAGCTCAGAAGGAGCAGAATGGAGTTCCGACGTCGGTGGAGCACCTCTGGAGGCAAGCACTGTCTCCATCATCCAGAAAGTAGGTCTGCCCAAAGAAGAGTGGGAGCCCGGAACAGAGTAAGACAGCCTCAGAACTGGGGTCACACCCTGCAACGTCGGACCCACTCCCAGAGATGGAGCCTCCAGGCAGATGAAATTCCCAGAGCCAAGGATGGTACCAATAAGGTACTCGGTACCGTGCCCTGAACCAAGGAGTCCAACCTCCAACCATGAGATGGAGGAAGGGATGGTTACAACGGAACTGAAAACCAACGAGTTGACATCGGGGTCTCAGTGACAGGCGCTGTTGGCACTGAGGGGGGGGGGTCCACCACAGTAGTCGGAACAGAGAGCTTCAGTACCGGGAGGTCCAAAGGAGGAGAATACGTGGGGGTACTGGGAAGGACAGCACCCGGTCCCAAATGGGGATGAGTCTTACGCCCATATGGAATCCCTCTGCCTGTCAACAGCTGATCCAACAAGTGCACCCCATCGAGTTCGGATAGGCTCCTGGTGGACCTAGTGGATACTCCTGAAGGAGAATCTGGCCAGTCCAAGAAGGGGCTATAAGCATGTCCTGAAAGTGGGTCCAGAGAAGGAGAGTATCAGGCCCATGGTGTCTGAGAAAATGGCACCATGGTCTCTACTTTGGAGACAGGTAGCAAGGGCGAGGATATTGTCGGCGCAGACAGGGCATTCGTAATCACAGGTATCGGTTCCTGAGAAGTCGGCACCGAAGGTGGAGCTGGAGCAATTAAGGATAGTGCCATAGTCGAGACAGTCAGTGCCAGAGGTAGCTTTGGCACCGAGGCACTAGTTGTCACTGGAATGGTAGTGGGCATCCCAATAGAAGTCGGAGCAGAAGTCAAACCCATAGTAGTTGGAGCCGAAGAAGGGGCTCTGCGCTTTGATGAAGTCTTGTGGGCCTTATGCTTAGAAGTCTTACCTCTGTCACCAGAAGGTGAGGAGGGATCAGAATGTGGCCGTTTTTTGTGTTGAGCTGGAGGGGTTGAAGCTTCCGACACAGAAACAGCCTCTGTAAGAAAGGAGTAGGTAGAAGGCCTTTCAAGATTAACTTATTTTTCTGTTCTTTCAGTGTCCACTGACTAAAACTCTGACATATCTGACAGGGAGGTTCCACAAATAAATGCAAAACCCCCAGACAAGAAACACAGTCATTATGACTATCACTGTTGGGGAGTTTACCATTGCAGGAGGTGCAATGTTTAAACCCCAATGTCCCTTTTTATTGGACATATTCATCCAAAACCAACACACACACACAGAAAATGGAAACAAAGGAAGATACCAGCGATGGTATCAAGAGATACCACAACAGTAGGAGAGATTATTATCAACAATGGTAAAGAATTACCCAATGGGTAGAGCTAAAGTGAGACGATTAAGCTATATGGGAGCGATAAGAATAGAAAGGGTATACTATTCTAGTAAAGTGACAAAAGTCCAATCAACACTCAAAAATATTTCACTTAGCTGGAGAGCTCGATGAAACACAGCTAAATGGCTATGCGGCAAACGAGATCCAAGGTAATTGGGAGAAGGGAATTGTGGGTAGCAACTTAGCTGGAGAGTTTTTTGGTGTACGCGAGCTTGGTATTTGGCCGACATGGTTCCGAGGGCTCAGAACTGAACCCATCAGTGATGAATGGGAAGAAGATTAACAATATTCGATGACTTCTTATGAAAAATCCCGAGATGTGGAAGAATAAACTTGTATCGTATATTTTTTTTTCTCTTCATTGTTCATCAGGTGACTCAGAGGAAATTGTTTATTTTTCTGTTATACTCTTGAACATTCACAGGTATTTGCAAATGTCTGCATCATTGTATTCTTTTTATAGCCTGATGTCAGTTTAGTGAACATACTGACATAGATCTCTGATACTTCACTGTAGCCTCCTGTACTACATTGAATTATTTCCTTGCAAAGGCCTTATAATTAAAAAATGATACATTATAGCAGGAGCGTTCACTATGAGAAGTCACCACATAATCCACCAACACCAAAATGAGAGAGTCAAACTAGTTGAATAACATATCTACCAAAATTGCAGATGAAAAACAAAATGTTTGTTGCAGAAGGGTCAACCCTCACCCCTGCAACAACCCTCACCCCTTACTAAGATATATTATCTCCAAGGTTGCATGAAAAACAACTTGCACTACTGCACTTTTGTAGTACACTTGATTAATGGAGAAATGTTCTGGGACTAGTGAATTTATGGAGTTAGGATTTGGAAGGTTGTATTCAGTGAGTTACCATTCAACAAATGGTAGTTCTTGCAAGGCAGGAACCAAGTTAGATGTAATCATAGTGGGTTAAGAACTGCTGAAATGCTAGGTTCATCCTCAGGAGGAGGAGGAGGAAAGAACCTTGTTAACAATAACAATAATAAGTTAATGGGATTAATACTCATAAAATCCCAGACCCTGGCATGAGGATAGCAAAAATAGGGAAATGGAGGGAGGGAGGGTGCTGCTACTGCAGCAATGATCTATTTGATCACTTACTGTTATGGTAAGTTTTTCTTACACAATTGTACTATGTTCATCATTAGATCACTGCTGCAGTAGCCTAAGCTATATGGGATAATACCATATCTTAGACAGCAAGGGAGGAGGAAAATGGATTAGAGTCCAGGAGCCCGCAGAGAATAGCTCTAGTAAAGCCTGCTCTGGACCTAGAGAAGGAACCTAGTTTGTAGTGCTTGGTAAAAGTATGTACACGTGAACCCACTAATATATTTCTGGAGTCCACCCCTTTACAAAAAAACAAAGAAGTGTCCAGAATCTGAAAGAATAGGCCCTGACCTTGCCAGGAAGTGATTGTGTGATGATGAAAAAAGAAATAAATAAATAAACAGACTGGGGCAATCATTATGAAATTGTCTGTTTTAACACTTTTTGTCCCCCTTTTTTACCTTCATAGGAAACAACAGCTGGTCAGTAGTCCTGAAGTTTTTTGTCATGTCAATGGAGTATCTGAGTTGCCTGAGGACACATGGAGCATGAAAGATTCTTATCCCTTGTTTTTTGGGGAATGGAAAGAAAACAGGGAGATAATAGCCTGGTTTAATGAAAACTCTGAATCAACCTTAGGTATAAAGGAAGGATTTGTTCTTAAAGTAATCTATGTTTGTGGAAAATAAGATAGGTATGACTCACCGTAAGAGCTTGTAACTCAGTCACTTTTCTTGCAGACATCAGAACAAAAAGCATTACTGTTATCCAAAATAAGAACGTCAAATCAGCTTTGTGAGATAGTGCAAAAGGAAACAGTGTAAGCTTTTCCAGAACAAAATTAATATCCCAAAGAGAGGAGTCACTTGCCTTCTAGGAATCTGAATATGTAACATCCCTTTCAAAAACTTCTAGACTTGAGGATGAGTTGGAAGGAAGATCTAAGGGCAGGCAAATAGAGCTGAATATTGATAGAAGAGAAGAAAGGCCAGAGTATAATTACTCACACAAATATTGAAGAAAGTACAGTTGTGTACACTTGCCATAAATGTAGATGTTTGCGTTATCTGGCTCCCGGTAGCCCTCGATCGGCCAGAATACCAAAGGTAAGTAAAAATTACATCGGCTGCCATCGGTTGTAAAGGACGTCAGGGTGTCCTATACAAAAGGAGGGAGCCGACGTCAATTCTTCAGTCTTTCTTGCCATAACAGTCAGAAGCCCCCAGAAAACAAGGCTTAAACCAAAAGCTCTTTTTGGCAAATAATACCTAATTTAGCCTGTACCTTAGGAAAAGAGAAAATGGGGGAAGGAGGGAGGGAAATCAGGACTGCAACAGAGAATACACTTGAACATCTACATTTATGATAAGTGTACACAACTGCACTATGTTCATCGTGTTTCACTGTTGCAGTCCTAACAAATGGGTTGATTACCAAAGCCCAGAGAAAAGGGAGGAAGAATAAAGGATTTGAGATAATGCCCTGCAGAACAGCAGTGGCAAACCCTGCCCTGGCTCTTGGAAACAAAGGCAAATTGTAATGCTTTGTGAAAGTGTGAACAGAAGACCATGTGTCAGCCTCCAAAATGTCTTTAGTAGGGCCACCCCTTAAAAAGGCTGCAGAAGTGGAAGCTGCTCTAGTTGAGTGGGTCCTAACCCCTTGAGGAGGAACCTTGCCATGAAAGGAATAACAAAAAGTAATACAATGTGCAATCCATTTAGAAATGGTTTGCTTAGAAATAGCCCTGCCCTAAGCTCCAGGGGCAAAACTGACCAATAACTGTGCTGATTTCTGAAGGTCTTTAGTCCTGTCCAGGTAAAACCTGAGCTGTCTATGCACATCAAGAGAATGTAGAATTCTTTCACCTCTATTTCAAGGATTAGTAAAAAAGGTAGGAAGGTGTATGGACTTCTTAAGAGTCAGGCTAGAAACCACCTTAGGCATAAAGGAGGGGTTGGTTCTCAGAGAGACCCTATCTGCATGGAAAACAAGAAAAGGCTCTACAGCCATCAAAGCCTGCAGCTCCAAAACCCTCCTTGCTGAAGTTTTAGCCAAGAGGAAGGCAGTCTTCCAAGAAAGAAATTTTAAACTGCAGTGGCAGCTGGCTCAAAAGGAGGAAGAGTGAGTTTCTCTAGATCAAAAGTAAGATCCCAGGCTGGTGTAGGTGCCCTTCTGGGAGGTCTTAAATTGCAAGCACCTCTGAGAAACATTTTCATTAGGGAATGAGAGAAAATGGGTTGTTCAACAGAACAATGAGTAGAAATGGCTGAAGCATGGATCTTGATAGGGGAAAAAGAAAGACCACCCTGAAGCAAATCAGCCAGGTATTCCAGGATCAGAGGAAGAGTAGGCTGAGAAGAAGATTCCCCTCTAGCCTGCATCCAATGACAGAATCTTTCCCATTTGCCAGCATAACACTTCCTAGTGCTAGGCCTTCTGGCCTCCCTCAGCACGTCACCACCTGCTGGGAAAGGGAAGAAGAAAAGGGTGGAGTCATACAATGAGCTATGCTGTCAAATGGAGAGACTGATGAGGATGCAAAATGTTTCCCTCTTCCTTAACCAAAAGATCTGGCTTCAGAGGAAGATGCCAAGGAGGAAATTGGGAGAGACTGCGAAGCAACGGATACCAATGATGTCTGGGCCAGTCCGGAGCTATGAGAATAGTCCTTGGTCATTCGTCCCTGATCTTCAATAATACTCTGGGAAGAAGAGGAGGGAAGGCATAAACTGACAGCGTCCAAGGGAAGGACAGAGCACCCACTTTCCAGGCTCTGCTGTGATGCTGTCTGGTGCAAAAAAGAGGTAGAAGATGGTTATCTGGAGAGGAGAAAAGATCCACTTGAGGAGTGCCCCAATGTTGAATGATGCTGTAAAAAACTGCTCTGTTCAGCTGCCACTCGTGAGGATGTAGGGTCTGTCTGCTCAACTGGTCTGCCAAAACATTGAGCCTTCCTGGAAGAAACTGAGCTAGGAGATGCAAGCCCAGGGATGCTGCTATGAACCAAAAACTCATGCACTGTCTGCGCAGGAGATAAGAATGAGTCCCTTCCTGCTTGTTGATGTACCACATGATTGTGGTGTTGTCCGTCCTGACAAGCAGGGTCCCTGGAGAAAGACAATTCTTGAAAGCTAGTAAGGCCTGCTGGACTGCCATCAACTCCTTTAAATTTATGTGCAGGTGCATCTGCTGGGCATTCCCACTTCCCCTGTATGCATCTGAATCCAGGTGAGCTCCCTAGGCATAGTCCGATGCGTCTGTGGTAAGAACTTGAGTGGCAAGGGGTGGGAGAAAAGGCATGCCTTTGTTCTGTAGACAGGTTGTTGCCCACCATAGAAACTCTGTCTGCAGACATGGAATCAGAGGAATTATCACATCCAGGTCCTGTGTGTATTGACACCTAATGTTCTTGAGGTACTATTGCAATTTCCTCATATGCAGCCTTGCATATAATCCCAGAGCTTGCAGGTATTTCCTTGCAGGGAGCTGGGACAGGCTTGCCAAGTCCTTGAAGTAAACTGAAAGAGCTGTCTGCTTCTCCTGGGTGAGATATATCATCTGGGCGGCTGTGTTCAGACTCGCTCCCAGGAATGTTATCTCTTTGAATGGCACCATTTTTGATTTTTCATCATTGAGAGTGTAACCCAGGGACGAGAGAAGAGTCTTTACAAATTCTAGATCCTTTAACAGCTGTTCCTGAGAATTTGCTTGAATTAGACAGTCGTCCAAGTATGGATAAATCTGAATTTTCTTCTGCCTGCAAAAAGCAATGACTGGAGCCAGGTACTTTGTGAAAACTCTGGGAGCAGTAGATAAGCCAAAAGGCAGCACAGAGAATTGATAATGTTGCTTGCCCACCCTGAAACAAAGGTATTGCCTGCAACTTTCCCTGATAGGGATGTGCAGATAAGCTTCTTTGTGATCCAACGTTACCAGCCAGGAATCCTTTTCTAACAATGGCAGCAACTGATGCAGAGTGAGCATTTTGAACTTTGGAATTATCAAGAAAGATTTCAGGATGGAGAGATCTAGGATAGGATGCCAGGTGCCTTCTTTTTTTGGAACTAGAAAAAGTCAGGAATAGAAACCGTGGCTTACCTGCTGAGCAGGAACCAATTCTATTGCTCCCAGATGTAACAGAGACAAAATTTGCTTTTCTACTTCTGCCCTTTGGTTTGGAGGAATGTCTTGGAATCCTTTGGGTACCCATTTGTCGTCCGTGATGGTGGCCCAGACATTTGCAAAAAGGGCCAACCTTCTCCCTAAAGGACTGTCCGAGCAGGCAAGAACAGGTAGAAGTTGGACAGAGTCATTGAGAATGTTTAGATTGAGATATAGGGAACTTCCCACCTTGGAAGAGGAAGCCTGCCAACGCTTAGACCTTTGAGGGGTAGCCAGCAGTCCCCTAGAAGATTTGAAACCTCTAGTCCCAGAACGGTTCTGTCTGCTGATATTGGGGAACATCCAACTCTTAGAAGGGCAATTCCTGCTAAAGTGAGGAGGCTGAACTTGCAGAAAGTCTTTAACTGTCTGCATAGACTTGGCCTTGTCTTCCATCTTCTTGAGCACTTCCTCTGCTTTGCTGCCAAAAAGACTGTCCTTATGCAAAGGTACATCTAAAAGTTTAGCCTTGATAGGCTCTGGTAGGGGCTGTTCCCTGAGCCAAGCATGCCTTCTAACAGAGCCAGTAGCTGTATCCCTACAGGAGGCTTCTAGAATGTCAAAACCACAATGTAATGAATGTTTATTAACAAGACTGGCAGAATTCAGCAAATCCTGCATATCCTTACTCTCCGCCGATAGAGGCACACTTGCTATCCTAGACTTAATAGCTTCCAAGGTGTGGTGCTGGTACTTCAGCATATGAAAAAGACAATTAGTAGACCTATTAGAAAGAGTGGCAGAGGTATAACCTTTTTACCCCACCTATCTAGGTTCCTAGATTCCTCTGTCAGAAGGAACAGGATATTAGCAACTGTGGCCTTAACTCCTTTAAGGCCTTGAGAAATAACCTCTGGATCAGCCAACGGATTCCTGAAAAGAAACAACAGAGAATCAGAGACTCTATAGTACCTGTCAGGTTTCCTGGGAGCAGAAGGAACCGAATTTGGAGTCAAGGAATTTTCCAGAGAAACATCAACCACCTCCAACACAGGTGGAATAGCCAAAGGCTTATGCTGAGGCATATCCAAAAATTCCCTAATCCTTTTCTTAGAAAGGGGATAATCCTAACTTTCCCATGTAAAATGCTCCCTGAGAGTATTTAAAGTATCACCAAAAGAGAGATCTTCTGGAGGAGAAGCAGAAGAGTTGGATTCCTCTGCGTCTGAATCCTCAAAAGGAGAGAAAGCCTAAGAAACTTCCTCTTCATCAACAGAAATGCTAGAAGTATCAGAACCTGAATAAGCCTCAGGAGAGACATCCCTACCTCTTTTTGAAGGAGGAGGCTGTGAACCCCGAATAAGAGTCAAAAGGTCATCAGCCATTTTAACCATTTAAGAATGAGGGGAACGAGAGGAAACTGGAGACTGTTTCTTCACAGGCTTATGACTGGAATATTTACCTGCAAGTCTGAAGCACTCAAGGAGGCCTGGCAGCTGCCGAAGTTGCAGCTGAAGTCGCCAGTATGAGCTTGCTGTCTGAATGAAGAACAAAGGCCTTGGACACCAGAGTCAGCTTAGCGGCTCCGGATCCAGCTGAAGAGGCAACAGGTGGAAGGTCAGAAGGCAAAATGGAAGCCGGAGGCCTGGGGGCCCCTGAAATGGTCTCAACCGAGGCCTGCGGTTGAAAATCTGTGGGCTGCAGGGACTGCAAAGGTGCCTCACTGGCTACCACATGACTGATGACCAACTTAACATCATCCAAGGACTTGACCTTCAGAAGCCTGTCGCTGTCTTATCCTTACATTTCTTGGGGATATCCGAAGCCTGAAGACCAGCGGACGCCATACCGACAAACTCCAAAATGTTTATCTAAAAGCTTAGCCCGATGATGAATAGTACGCGGATTAAAGGAAGCACAGAGATCACAATTAGGAATGTTGTGTTCAAGGTCTAAACAAATAATACAGTAGGAATGAAAATCTCTATGGGGAATCTGCTTTCCACAGGTAAGACAATTATTAACCTTTTCTGACATTCGTTAAGGCAAGAAAAGAGGATCCCCAACATGGTACTTAGCTGTGGTTGACTTCAACTTTTAGTCAGAAACAAAGAAGGTAAACTGCTGACTGGCACTCATGCAAGAAATGCTTCTGCTTCAGGCTCCGTGGCAAAGAAGACTGAGGAAGTGACATTGACTGCCTCCTTTTGTATTGGACAACATGACGTTCTTTACAACTGACGGCAGCTGATGTAATTTTTACTTACCTTTGTTATTCTGGCCAACCGAGGGCTACTGGGAGCTAGATAACCCATTTGTTAGGACTGCAACAGTGAAACACGATGAACATCCAGAGGTATACTGGCCTAAAAAGGGTCCTGGTCCTTCCTACAGCATGAAGTAGAAATTCTTTTGCACTTACCTATACACGATTTTATAGTAGCAGGTCTCTATGCCTCCTTTAATACCTCCTGCATGTCCTTAGAAAAAGATGCATAAAAGGTATTAAAGCTCCATCATCTAGGCTGTCAGTGGAAGAAGTTGAAGGTTGGGGTGTATCAAACAACCCTTGATCTTTGTCAACAAGTCTATACTGTGAGGAAGCTTGCAGTAATTGCCCTTGACCATTTGCAGATGAAAGGAGAATAAGAAGTTATGTACTCACCATAATGTTCCATCTGAGTAGGAAACTTCATTTGTCCGCAACCTTTGGGTATCGGATCTGATCTCGGATCCGAGCCGGCAACTTGTTTCACAGCTATCAGATCCGAGCTCCTAGCTCCTCCCCTTACCCATAATCCCCTGCCAACCCTGACTGACCTCAGATAAAGTTTGCCCTCATACAAGCAGCTAAAAAGGTTAAATACGTCCCATAGGGGACTAGAAGAAGGACATCCATGGACTAAAACTTCTGAAGGTCAGGGGGAAGGGGGGGGGATGGTTGCAGACAAATGAAGTTTCCTACTCAGATGGAACATTATGGTGAGTACATAACTTCTTAATCTGAAGTAGGTACTTCATTTGTCAGCAACCTTTGGGACAGAGTCCCCAGTTACCTGGATCTTGGGCGGCCATCATGGAAGGATATTCCGGAGCACTGCGGAGCCAAAAGATGCTCTCCCTCTGGAGATAACGTCCAGCTTATAATGGTTGATAAAGGTATGAGATGAGGCCCAAGTGGCTGCCAAGCAAATATCATCTAAAGACACTCTAGACCTAAAGGCAGTGGAGGTAGATATAGCGCGAGTAGAGTGTGCATGAACTCCCTGAGGTGCGGGCCTCCCAGAACTTTCATAGGCCGATAGAATACATTGTGAGATCCATCGTGATAAAGTGACCTTAGAGACAGGTTTACCTAGGTTAAATTTGGCAAAGGAGATGAACAACTGGTCGGATTGTCTATGACCAGCAGTTCTGTGAATGTAAAAGCGCAGTTGTCTATGCACATCTAATGAATGCAGTTTGTATTCTCCTTTGTTCTGATACTTAGGAAAGAAGACTGGCAGGTTAATGGATTGATTGATATTGGCCTCTGAGGCCACCTTGGGAAGAAATGAGGGGTTGGTCCTGAGGTACACTCTATCCTGGTGAAAAGCCAAGTACGGGGGTTTTACACAAAGGGCCTGAAGCTCAGAAACTCTTTTTGCTGAAGTAATAGCGACAAAGAATGCCGTTTTCCAAGATAGGTACTTAAGATCAACCGAAGCAGCAGGTTCAAAAGGGGGAGCTGTCAATGCCTGTAGGACTAGTGATAAATCCCAAGGGGGTATAACTTCCTTGACAGGAGGTCTGAGCAGGAAGGTACCCTTTAGAAAGGTTTTACACAATTTAGCCATAATCAAGGGACCTGACTCATGTCCCACATGATAATGAGAGATAGCTGCCAGTTGAACCTTGACTGTAGAGCAGCTAGCCCCCTGATGAAACAGACCTGTAAGGAAATCCAACACAGTCGGTAACGGCGCTGTGAAGGGATCTAAGTTATGATTCTCTGCCCAGATGGAGAAACGCTTCCACTTACTGCGATAGAACTTCCTAGTGGAAGGTTTATGTGCTGCTACAAGGATGGCTTTAACTGGGGAAGAGATTCCGGGAGTCCTGATTAGGAGTGGAACTGGAGCAGCCAAGCTGTCAACTTGAGGTTGTCCAGATTCGGGATCGGGAGATTCAGGGGATGAGATATTAGATCCGGTAGGGGATCCAGAATCCAAGGAGGATTTACCAGGAGAGACCACAGGTAAGGGAACCATGCTTGACGAGGCAAGAATGGGGCAATGAGGATCATTCTGCTCCCCAACCGACTGGCTTTCTGTATGAATTTCAGCATCAGAGGTAGAGGTGGGTAAGCATAAAGTAGACCGGGAGGCCAAGCATGCACCAGAGCGTCTCTCAGGGATTCCCCAAAGGGGGGAATTAAAGCGAAGTAACTGCTGCATTTCGTATTTGAGGGAGAAGCAAAGAGATCGCAACAGGGTTGCCCCCATTCGGCAAAAATCTGCTTCGCTACTTGGGGATTGAGAGACCACTCGTAAGGGGAAAGGATGGTGCGGCTGAGCCTGTCCACCAGAATGTTGGTCCATCCCGGAATGTGCGTCGCAATAAGAAAGCGGTTGGTGGAGGTCACCCATTCCCACACTCTTATGGCCTCTCGACAGAGAGGATAGGACCTGGTTCCCCACTGTTTGTTGATGTACCAGACAACTGACATGTTGTCTGTCTAGATCGCAATAGTTCCTACAGGAAGAAGATTCTGAAGTGCTTGCAATGCTAATAGCACCGCCCTCATCTCCAGGACATTGATATGCAAAGAGGTCTCTGTGTCATTCTGCATGCCTTGGGCCGTCCTGCCTGAGCAATGCCCCCCCCCCACCTGAGGCAAGAGGCGTCCATGGTCACAGTGGCGAGGGGAGGAGGCGTGGAGAATGGACGTCCCATATGGTGGTCCGGAGATTGGAGCCACCATAAGAGAGCCCTCCTGCAAGCCCTTCTGAGGGGAGTAGGATGGCTTAGGGGGTAATGTAGAAAGGACCACTGTACTTGAAGGGTCCATTGCAGGACCCTCATATTTAGACGAGCCAATGGCAAAAGAGTGATTGTCGCTGCCATGGAGCCTAGAGCCCTCAGGACCAACTCCGCCGATGGGGCTTCTAACTGGAGGATGGCCCATACATGAAGACTCAGGTTTTGTAGTCGTTCCGCAGTCAAGAATGCTAGAAGGTTTCTTGTATCCAACTTGGCCCCTATAAACTCTATCACCTGAGTCGGAGCAAGAGAAGATTTGTCCCTGTTGATGGTGATGCCCAGCTGGGGAGCAAGCAGGAGGAAGTAGTCCCTGGCTGAGCAAAGTAGATGCCTTGTCGGGGCGGTCAGGAGCCAGTCGTCCAGGTATGGAAAAACCTGCATTCCCTGGAGTCTCAGGTGGGCCGCTATCACTGCTAATACTTTGGTAAACACCCTGGGGGCTGTGGTGAGGCCAAAGGGAAGGATCCTGAACTGGTAGTGACTGGCTCCCAGCCGGAAGCGGAGGAACCTCCTGGATCGTCTGTCCATCAGAATGTGGTAGTATGCATCCTTGAGGTCTATTGAGCACATCCAGTCATTCTCCTGCAATAGGGGGAGGATGGATTGAAGAGTGACCATCCGGAATTTTTGTTTGGTTACTGACAGGTTCAAAAGGGAGAGGTCGAGAATTGGCCTGAAGTCCCCCGTCTTTTTTGGCACCAGAAAGAACCTGGAGTAAAAACCTAATCCACGCTGGTCTGGGGGGACGGGTTGGATGGCTCTTTTTTCTAGGAGCTGCTGAATTTCTGCAGCTGCTACCTCCCTCTGATCGGGTGGTACATCGGGGAGGTTTCGGAGTTTGGGGACATGATACAGGGGAATTTGGTAACCTCTGGATATGATACGAAGCACCCAGCGATTTGATGTGATGGACTCCCAAGCTGCCAGGTGCCTCGAGAAACGCCCCCTGACTGCCTCCAGAGTGGAGCAGTCGGGCAACCCCTCAGGGTTGCTGCGTGGGCCGATCAGAGAAGGTTTCTCTGGACTCAAAATTCTTCAGGGCCCCTCTACCTCTAGGGCGGCGTCCTCCCTGTCCTCCACTGCCACAGAAGGACTGGTTGTCCAGAGCAGGCTGGGAATGTTGCGATTTCTGGAACCACATCTTCTTCTGTCCCTTTTGCTTCTTCGAGAAGGACCTCTGGGGAGCAGAGAAGCGGACTCTGATGGCAGACAACATCTTCCCATCCTTTTCGCTCTGGACTAAAGTCTTGTGAATTGTCTTGCCAAATAAGGCAGAACCATCGAAAGGGGCATTTGCAAATGACGCCTTGAAGGGTTCCGCGAAGTCACAATGTTGGAGCCAGGCCTGGCGTCTCATGACTAGGCCTGCTCCGCTGGCTCTAGCGGCTCCCTCTGTGGCATGGGACAAAAGCCGCATAGTGGTATTCGATATAGATCTTAAAGTGGCCATGCGAGTGGAGTACAATTGCTTGTCATCTGCCGACATGGACTCCGGGGGGGAAGCAGCGTACTCTTTGATAAGGTCTCGCTGCATCCTAATAATGTGTGCCATGTAGTTCAGGGACCTTACTGAGAAGGTCACTGAACTAAAGACCCACTTCCCTAGGTGATCCATCGAGCGGGACTCTTTGCTCGGTGGATGGACCAAGGGGCTCTCCTGAGCTAACTCCCTCTTAGTGGCTGCCGCCACCAACATGGCATTTATGGGGGGACCCTTGCTCCAGTGGGACCTCTCTGAAGGGGGGCTCAGAATCCTATCGGGGTGTTTGGGAACTGGCTCCACAGTGTCCGGCTCCTTCCACGCCCTGGTGGTAATAATGTCCACCAGGGGGTCGGGCAGAGGGGACACCCAAGAGGTAGATGGGCCTGCTTCAAATGCCTCCAGGAACACAGACTCATCGGAGGAAGCCTTGGGGGCAGACCACCCCCTATAATCCTGAGCATTTCCATGATGTCTCTGAAGGAGACATCCTCGGGGGGTGACCTTGGGGAGCCTTCCCTTTCATCCAAGTCCGTGTCTTCTGTTAAGGACTCAGGGGAGTCCACGTGCCTCCTCTTACACTTCCGCTTATGAGGAACATCCTCGGAGGGGTGTCCAAGGAAGTCTCACCAGCAACATCTTGTTCCAAAGGAATGACCTGAGACATCAAAGCAGGCTGTCCCTGTGGCCGGGCAATGGAAGCCAGACCCAGCTGAGAGGGAGTGCAGGATGGGGCCGAGGCAAGGGCCAGGGGTCTGGATGCACTCAACAGAGCCCTCTCCACCGCATCGAAGGCCAAGGGAGAGTCCCTCTCTCTCGGATCTGAGAGTCGACTCCCACTCGGATCCGATGGGGGGATCGGAACAGGAGCCGAGACCATCGGATCCGAAGGACCCGTGTGCACTGACCTGAATGGAGCCGAAGGCACACTGAATCCCTCGGATCTGAAGCTCAGCCCACGGCTCCGAGAGCTCAGATCTGACAAGGATGGACCCGACAAACTCGAGGGAAAGGTTGGAGCTGAAGTACCAAGCACTATCGGCACCGACCCACCCCCGGCTCCAACGCTGCCCAGCTCCGGGCGCTCCGAACCCGGGAAGCGGGTCGGAGAAGGAGCTGTCGCTGCAAAAAAAGGCATTGAGCTCCCCCCCGAAGGGGGGGTAGGAGCACTCCCATCTGCAGCTGGGCCTGGATGAACCTTCGCATAATCTGGTCCAAGTCTGCATCTGACAGGCTATAAGTGGATCTCGACGAGGCCACCGAGGCGGGCCGGGAGTGCAGCCTCGATGACCTCAACAGAGATCGGGTCTCCTCCTCCTCGGGTCCCGGTGAGAAGCATGGGGACCAGAGCCGAGGAGGAGGAGACTTGGAAGCCATGGAGGAAGAAGCCCGCTTAGCCGGGGGGCCGAAGCGGAGGCCTCGGCCCGTCGCTTATGGTGCTTGTCCCTCTTTTTCTCCCTCCTGGCCTCCCTCTCCTCTGGCGCCATAGCGGGAGTTTGAGTCCCGGCCGAGGGGAGAGAGGCAGGAGTGGCCACCACCGAGGACTGGGGTGAGGCCACGGGAGCACCGGAGGCAGAAGCCGAATCCGGGGGCAAAAGTCCCGCCAGGATCAGCTTCGACCTCTGCTCTTTCAGTGCCCTGGGGTTGAACCCTGTGCAGATAGCACACCCAGAGGACAGGTGTTCAACCCCAAGGCACTGAACACACCGAGTGTGGCCATCCGCCGGTGAAAGCTTATGGCCACACTCGGTGCATTTTGAGAAGATCGGTTTTGGGGCCTCTGACATTATACTACAAAAAAAAAAGCAAACTCACTCACACATGGCCCCAAACACACACCGACCCACACAAACACTATGCACCAGTGAGGGGAGGGGAGGAATTTACACTAACCAAAAAATACAAGATTCTAAGGCTAAAATAAAAGGGAACCTAACACACTCAAACTTCTTACTAAAAATTTATAACAACAAGTACAAAAAGTTGAAAACTTATCTGCGATAGTAGGAGCTATGAATGTAGCTGCTTTCACTAAGTGCGGCAAACTAGATCTGAGGTCAGTCAGGGTTGGCAGGGGATTATGGGTAACGGGAGGAGCTAGGAGCTAGGATCTGATAGCTGTGAAACAAGTTGCCGGCTCGGATCCGAGATCGGATCCGATACCCAAAGGTTGCTGACAAATGAAGTACCTACTTCAGATCCACTGTTGCCTGTGGCAAAAGGGAGGCACCACATTTATCTTTGGGGCAATGTTCTGGATCATTAGAAGAGCATTGGTTATCTGAGGAAAGCATAGAGGAATACTCCCATCCATGGGAATGACAATACATCTTATTGCAAGGAGTCCTGGAGCAGAAATTCTGCAATTGCCTATTGTGACTGGAGGTAAAAAGATCTACTTGAGGACTTCCCCAATGATGGGTCAATCCCTGCAAGACTCCTTTGCTCAACATCCATTCATGAGGGTCTGTTCTGGTTATATTGAGGTTGCCTGCAACAATGTTTTGTTCTGATGGAATGGAGGTAACCTGGAGAGATAGAATCAACTGAATCATTAGATCCCATTCTACCATAGCAAGATTACAAGGGGGGGACCCCTTGTTTATGTACCTCAGCACTTCTGTGATAACTGGGTCTGGAATCCAAAGATGGTACAGAGATCTGAGAGTACTTATTAGGGCCATCATTTCTTTTATATTTTAACTCATTTTGCTGTTGCCAGAGATGCTATACTTTAACTCCCTTTGCCACAGTTCCTCAAGAAAGTTTGATGCATCTGTGGTCACAGACTGACTAGAGACTGGAAGGGAGAAAGGATGACCAGAGTTGAGGGATAATTGATTCATCCACAAAAATAAGTCCCTCTTCACAAATTCAAGCTCTGGAGTTTGACAATTTGAAATACAAAGAGATTGGGGGGGGGGGGGGGGTGCTGAGCCCAAACTGGTTTGAGAAACCATTGAATCTTCCACATGTGAAGTCTATCCATGTAGTAGCCTTAGTCTTGTAGGAATATATCAGAAATTCCTCCTTGTAATATTTAACTTTATCTTGAGGAAGAAAGGCCATCATGAGTATTGTATGAAAAAGCCATCCTAGAAATACTATCCTGTGGAATGTAATGAAGAAAGGTTTTATTACCCAAGCCAGACATTCCTGATAGACTATAGGGATCTGCAAAAATCAGGAAACCATGTAACTATGGGGAATATGTCAATGCCATGCAATTTGCAAATGGCTGTTACAGGAGCCAGGCACTTTGTAAACACTTTTAGAGATGTAGATAAATGGCAAAACAGAAAACTGAAAATGGAACTAGACACAGAGAAAAGCAAAAAGAGTCTGAAATCTTTCAGGATTGAGTAGAGAGCATTTTGCATTTAAAGATCTTGATGTGATGGTGTAAGACAGTTTCCAGATTCCTTTTTTCTTTGGTACCAATATTTTTGAATATAATTCTTTCCCTCTTAGGTCTGGAGGAAGAGGTTCTATAACTGCCTAAGACAGGATCTGATCTGGTATTGGATGGACAAGGGAAGTCTGACTGGGTGGACGTGGAGAGGGAGGAAGGGAATTCCTATGACAGTCATAACTTTTTAAAATGATTCTCAGTATCCAAGAGTCTGAGGTTATGTGACACCAATGAGGAAGGCAAAGACCTAAACTTTGGCATAGCTTTAGAGGACTGCCATGGTGGGGAAGGGGGTAATGCTTGTTAGGGCCAGTTTTCTTAGGTAGCCCTTGGTTTGGGAAGGACCTTCATTTCTTGTATAACTCTCTCTGCCACAACTTTTTAAAAACATTACTACCTCTACCCTTTTGGGAAAATTGCTTTGTTTTCAGAAAAATGAGCTTAAGCTGAAGGATTAACCCCCTTTCATCAACCTTTTTAAGAGCCTTAGCAGAGGAAAGACCAGTACAATTTCTTTATCCAAATGAGCATTCAAAATCTCAGCTGTGACATTGTCTGGCAAATTTTGAGTGTGTAGCCAGGCAAACCTTACAAGTACAGACTCATCACAGTTGCTCTGGATACAGCATCAGCACTGTCTTAAGTACATTTTAAAGAATGTTTAGTAAGTTGAAACTCACATAATTTTAGAGATGTCTTTCTTTTTCTTTCTTTCTTTTATTTTGTTGACTGGGTTAGTCCCACTAGGTCAATGGCCTCTTCTCAGGGGACAACCAAGGTAATATTCATACTGACTAGGGGAAATTTAACTAGGGCACCAGGGAACTTCCCCTAAGAAAGAAGTAGTAGAGATTATGATGAAAGAAAATAATGAAATAAAACTGCTAGCATGTAACATAGGTATAACCTTTGATAAGGTGAGCCATGAAGCAATGTGGTAGATTTTATAGGCATGTGGAAAAAATATTAATGAAATAAAGAATTGTTATGAAAATTCACTGGTATAAGTTATGGTAAATGGATGGATAGGAAAAAAAGTATTAAATGAGGAGTAAAATAAGAATGGTCAATACGTATGTGTTTATTTGTATTAGTAATGAATTCAGTTGTACAGATAGGGTCTATATTACCATGTCGACAGGGCTGTTCATCGAACACCCTTACTTCGACACATGTTCACCGAAATACCTAAATGTTAAACGGCCAAAAAATCATTTTCCCCAGGGGGAAAAAAAAAATCGCTGGGCCAACAAAACACAAACCAAACCAACAGACACAATGAAGTGGGTGGGCTTCACCCACCACACTCCCGTTGTGGGGGGGCTGTGCCCCCCACACCCCCATACTTAAATATACCAACTCCAAGATCACACTACAGT
This sequence comes from Protopterus annectens, assembly GCF_019279795.1. Taxonomy (NCBI): domain Eukaryota; kingdom Metazoa; phylum Chordata; order Ceratodontiformes; family Protopteridae; genus Protopterus; species Protopterus annectens. The sequence goes on from NC_056740.1 coordinate 12,044,283, forward strand.
GGAGGAAATGGCAAATTCCCAACAACGGCCCAATCACTTATGTGGCCGTTCGACATTTAGGTATTTCAGTGTAGATGTGTTGACATATGGGTGTTCGATGAACAGCCCTGTTGACATGGTAATATAGACCCTACAGATATGTATGTATGAAATGAGGGAGGCAAGACAGGAGATAGAAAGAAATGTTATATTACCAATATGTATGGCATATGCAGATGATTTAGCTCTAATATCAAAAATGAGGGATGTATAAGTGAGGCTTGTAATAAGGATTGAAAAGTTGTTAAAAAGTTAACTCTAGTTAAACAAAATTAAGGATATGGAATTTGGTGAGATAAAAATAAGTCAAATATATTTCACAAGAAAGAAAATAAAGATGTTGGGAGTGACATCTGGTGAATATAAAAGTGTAATAAGTCAACAGAGAGATGCTGGTATAAATAAAACATTGTTATATTGGTGGAAAACAAGTTTTTATTTATCATTTCAAGTATATGTTGAGCAGTTATGCATTAGGAAAAATAACATACTTAGGGGGAATATATACATTTCCAACTCAAATGGAAAAAAAATAGTTACTAGAGATTTTCTTAGCTTCATTTGGGTCTCAATGCTGAACTTAGTAAGAAGATGGATAATTTATAATAAAATGGTGATTTGAATTTAAAAAAAATCCAGGGGTACATTTAGCAAAAATGCATTTATTTTGGGCAATGACAAAGGTAAAAAAAAAAAAAGACAAAAAGAAATGATAGGTAAGATGCTATATAAAAGTGTAAAAATTAGTGAAAAAGCAGTGAAAAGAAGAAGGGGACAGGATGAAAGAAAAAAGAATATGAAAATAACATTATGGAGGGTAAAAGTAAGTGAGGCTGATGGGGGAAAGAATGTTACAATAGGATTTTAGATTTTTGTGTACCCATGGAAGGAATTAAAATATGATTAAAAAGGCAATAAAATAAGAAAAAGTTTGAAAATGTTTATGAAACACAGGATTTTTTTTTGTGGAGGATACTATTAGATCAGTTACTAGTAAAAGGGAATATGACATATAATGTGGAGGAAAAAAGAAAATGTGCTGACTTTAGTGAAGAAGAAAAAAATAAACATTGTTTTTTGGATTGCAAAAAACATTTTTGGAAAAGTTTAAATAATTTTAAGTATGAATGTAAAAAAAATAAGTGTGTAAATAACTGATTTAAAGTGTTTTATATAGTATAAAATGAATGTTAATAAAGCACTCCTACTATTTTTGATAAGTGCAGTGGGATCTTTAACATCCGCCTGAGCTACCACCAACTCAGGCCTCAGCTTAATTTCTCTTGCAAAGGATGGTATACTCTCAGGAGTTAAGCCCCACCCCCCATGCTGCACTGTAGTGTCAATATTGGAAAATTAATCCAACCAGCAGATGTGGGAATAGAACACACAGGCCTGTCTGCCTCAAAGATGAGCATGCTATCTCCTAAGCTACTGAGATGATTTAGTGTTTGATGGAGAAAGGTCAGCAGTCAGTTTTCTGAAATTATTCAAGGAGCTTGTGTGATTGGGGCACCTTATACAATCTGATTGATTTCCTTGGTGATGGACTGTCAACAAACTACTGGGTGCCAAAAAACAGCATTTACTAGACTTAACAATACAGGAGGAACAGGTGCTGGTTGTGGAAAATGCACCTGTAACTATTCATAATATATCTGAAGAGATAATGGAATTTATTTTGTTTCCTCTGAAATAATTACCTCATTCTGGCAACAGTATCAGAAAAAGACTTCTCTTTGGAAGAGGCATCGAAGAAAAAAACTTTCCTCATAGTCAGGTTCCCCATACTGAAGAGAGGAAACTTCAGAAACCCAGTCCTAGTCTAAATCCTGTTCCTCAAACTGACAAAGGAAAACCATCTTGTTTTAAGAGAAGGAGAGGATTCCACATACATATTGTAGCCTCTAAATAGTCCCCTTTGTTGGAGAGCCCCCCCCAAAAAAAAGAATTAAAGTATTGTCCCTTCCCCAGGAAAGAAGCTGCCCCAGTCCCTTCTCCAGGGCTGGCAAGTGTGATTCATTCTCCCTTACCCAAAAATGTGTAGCAGAAAAGCCACAGAGGATGTTTCTGCCCCCAAGTCCTTAGTGGCTTCCCATGAAGTTGCACTAGAGGGACTGGGAGAAAAAAGATTAGTGGGCCCTGAAACAACTATTGACCATAACAGAGTCACTCATCAGCAGCTGAGGCAAAGAGGAAGCCAGAATGAATGCCAAAGTGCCCCAGATAGCCTTTTTCTTCTTGCAGCCTGGGTAGGGAATAATAGATTTACTGTGGGTAGGGAATAATAGATTTACTGGGACCCAGGTTCATGTCATTACCATGAAAGGAGTTTCACTGGTGTATAGTGGAGCCTAGAGAACTCAATAATACCCGATAATTGTAAAACTACTTCAGTCGCAAAATTATTAAATGACAACACACCCTAAACCTAGCCCGTCACAACACTGTTATGCAGAAGCAGCACACTTTTTCCTCATAGAAAAGAAATTAACATAGAAAATGCCCAGAGAGACCCAGGACTGGCTGTCAGTCAAAAAAAGACTGAAAAGTACAGCTTGGAAGAGTAGGTAAAGAACACTGATAAGAAAAAATAGTTTTCAGGCAAAATGATTTACTAGCAGCCCTCAAAACCAAATGTCCATGCTCATTTCACTAATTATTGAAGAAAATAGTCATTTTTTTCTCAGAAAAAGTAATTTTCACTAGATTCCCCTCAAATAATCATAACTAAAAAGCAAAGTTTCTGACAGAAAAAATTTGGTGATAGTAACCAAAATATTTTCTGAGAGAATTTTGGGGAAAAAAATAACTAATTGTCATTATGGTTGGTATTCTGCAATGGGGAACTTATCTGTATAGCCTTGATGCAGCTGTAGCTGATGGTCAATATCTGAAAACCTGCAGAGGACCTTAACTCTTTGGCAGCAAGAATGTTCTAAAGTTTTGGCATCCTGGCCTCTGATTTTCTATTTCCCTCAGGCAGGGTAGATGCTAGGATGTTGGGAAGATGCCCTTTAGCTTTGGAAGCTGTCCATCTGGTCTGAACCTTGGTAGCACATCTCCCATATAGCTTAGCCTCTTGCAGCAGTGATCTAATGCAAACATCTAAATGTTCCTAAATCTCTTAACACCCCTGTCACTTTACATTACTGTTCATTCATATTTGTCTTTTCCACAATGGTCTCTTGAGTTTCCATAACGTAAAGATGTGTTGTTTTTCTTCAACAAAAAATGCATCTAAAGCTATTAAATATCTGTCACTTAGTGATAGTACTGAATATCTTAGAGTACTCCCAGTTTTTATTGTCTTGAAACATCCTGAGACATAAATAAAAAAATGAGCAAATCAAAAATAAATTAATCGTGGAAACTGTTGGATGTCATTTATATCTTACAGTCGCTCTTTTGGTTTTACCTCTATGAAGATGATAATCAGCAATGAAAAATTGTAAACACTTTTTAGGTGGTAATCTTGCTTTTAAGTCTAGCTAAGAATATACAGACAACATTGCTAATAGATACATATTTTTTTTTTTTGCTCATTGACCCAAGTGATAGACAAAGCATTTGAAAAATGAACCGCTAGTGACACAAAACTGTATAAAGGGCAGTGGTTTCAAAATGATGAAGTGAAGATGATGTAAAGCAAACTTATTTTTATGCACGAGTTATCAGTATAAGTATTGAACCAGCATGAATTTGAAATGATCACTTACCAGGTAGAAGCATGTACTGCTAGCAGAAACAGCTCTACAGTGGAGCTAAGACAAAGGAAAATACATTTGTTATCCTCCTGCAAGAGTCTTCCCTGAATACAGATCTGTGTTTTACATTTTGTATATCTGATCTGGTTAACTGAGTTTGTGAGAGACCAAGAAGATGTATTTTATCATTAACTTATGATCCTGGGGTGAGCACATGTTGAGGAGTGATTATATATCAGGAAGGTATATATTTTTTAATTTATGTTGTTTGAATGATTGCTTTTTAATGACATTGACATACCTCCATATAAAATAATATCTGCTGTTTAGGCAGTATTGCAAGGGACTGGTTTGAGGGTGGAGCAGAGATGTGAACAGTGCACAGTTTGTTGGCTTCTGGTTAGTGGTCCCTTTGGTACATGCTTGCAGCTGGCATTTTCAGTCTGCACCAGTGCCAAGCCTTTGTCATCATGGTTTACACTGACTTAGCCTCTGAAGAAAATAAATCTAAAGTGTTGAAATATTCTGTTAAAGCTTCTAAAGAATCCTTAGCTAGATAACTGATTTCTTTGTATTTGTAATACCCTGCTTTCTCACACTGCTGTTCCATCACAAATGAATGAATTTTACTCTATCCCTCCCAATTTTTTTTTTGAGAAAATGTGGTAGATTACATTCAACAAATATTGGCAATCATTATAGTCACAGACTTGCTTTCCTCAGAAAACACATTAATTAATATCTCTTTGTATTGTCAAACTACTAAGTGTCCACGAGTAATGGCCTTTGCCAACAATTGTTATTTAGCTTTTTTTATTCTGAATGTATCAGACCAAACACTGTGCTTCTTAAGATTTGGTCTCTTGGTTTTCTGTAAAATAAAAACAATTTTCCATCAGGAAAACTGTCTCTAAACTTTTAAACATATGTCCTTGGTGACACTGCAGAGCTGCTTACAATGCTTTTATTGCAGTTTTTGTCTTTGAAAACTCTTTCTATGACAACTGCCTAAAGACTCTTTTAGAACTTGCTATTCTCAACAAAAAACACCTGGGCCTTCTGATAGGCCAAGCTCTTCCATTTTCACTGTATGTCAAAATCTAAGAACAAAGGGTACTCATACACCTCAGGGTAGCCTACAAAATGTTTCACCTATTAACAAACGAAATAAGGCAAGCCATTGCCATTCATGTTCTATTACCTAAGGAAGTATATTCCCTCCCTCTCATAAGCTTATAATCCCATCAAAGTATTCAGATTCTGCAAAGGGCTGAAAATAAAATATTATGATTCATTAATCTCAGTGCTTCTCAGGAACATCACCATCTTACCTTACAAAAATATGCAACTGGCTCAGTGTCTTTCCTGATGAATATGCTGATCTAAAAATTGCTGAATGACCACTACTGTCCCATGAGTAAACATTTTCTCTACTACAGAAACCCATCCTACTTCCTCAGAAATGCTGATGCTAATATCCTTATTAGGCCACCATATACCACTGCAATAGCCAAAAGATAATTTCCCAAAATAGCACCAAAACACTGGAACAAATTCCTACAGGACATCAGATTAACTTTTTCACTCAAGGAGTTTAGAAAATCATTGAAGAAAGACATCAAGGACTCCTTTCGATGTCACTGCTTTGATAATCATGGTTATTCTACTACTTCACAGTCCCAACTGCATTACTGGCAAATTTGGTAACAAAAGGTTTAGCTCATGGGATTAGATGATTTTTGGTGCAGGAACAGATTTCCTTAACAATTAAGGCTTCATCATACATAATGCTATCCTCATCTTCCCTTTTGTCAAAGACTAGCTATTAACCCCTCTCCACTATGCTCACTAATTTTACCCATGCCCCAGACGTATTATGACATTCCTACAATGTATTAACTAAGTGTACATTTGACAAAGCTCTTCCTAATTTTACCTTGGAACACTGATATATCTCTTTTGTAGTCTCTGTTCTTATCATTCTTTTCTCTGTTACTTTTTATTTACCTAGGCATGTTCCAAACTACTTCTATTGTGTATTTATTATATTCTGTAATGATTTGTTTTTCCATATTACTTTAAATTACCCTCAGCTCTCTAGCACTAACTTTCTATTGCTAAAGAGGTTTATCCTCTCTATACATATGTATTCTTGTTGTGTTGTGCATACACATTATTATTATAATATTCTGCTTCTCCTGTAGTTATTGTTTGCATTTCACCTTATTGCCTTCTGCATGAAAAAAAAAAAAGTCTTCAGACCAGTGCACCTTGCTGGTTAAAAATGTATCAATAAAAATAAATGAATGAATACATTCATATAACTTCTGCCATAAAACACCAGAAAAATGATTGTATTTATGGGTAGAGCATCTCATTTTTGTTGAATGACTTTAAACATGGAATACTTACGTTTTGGGATATTTTCATATTCATTATAAAGTATGCACACAATGCAATAATATCTGTTTTAAACTTGAAGTCTAGTTATATAACCAAGCTAATAGTTTTTTTAAAGTATTCTTTTGGTGTCTTTATACAAGCAAAAATATATTGTACAGAATATTTTCTCCTTTTAAAACTTTAGAAGTCTTTGTTCATCTGAAACCTTTTTTGAAAAGCCAGTTAAGGATCAGTGTATCAACAATAATATACTATACTATGATAAATAATCCAGTAACTTTCTACTGTTATTCTGATGTATATTTTTATGCTGTTCCATTCTTTGCATAATCACTGCAATTTACCTTGATAGCTTCTGTCCACAATCCAAGGTATGCCCTTTTGCTAGACAGGTCTCTCAGCTTCTCAGAGGGCCCATCTTTGTGATTAACCCAATTTAGGACTAGAGGACTCAAGGTAAAGGAAGTTTTGGAGGCTGGGAAGGGGAGGCATTACCATGCAGAGGTTGTCCAAAATCCCTAACTTACAAGGAGCAATGTGCACTGACATCAGGTATATATGGCTTGCATAGCTGCAAACCAAACAATGGACATCCTGATATTTCCCTTCCATCACATGCTATCACTAAAAACTTGGGGGGGCTCTGGCCTCCACCCCTTGCTGAAAAGGCAGTGGGTAAACCAACACCCTGTTCTTGGAATAGGAAAGATGGTTAATGGCCACTTTATTCTAACCCCTAGCAAACCCTTCCAGTAACCTGAGTTCACTCCTAAACCTGGGTCAAAGGTGGCACAGATGGGTGTCTTGCCTCTGTGCCACTGGGTCAGCTATTCTTATAATTTTTAACAGATCAACAGCTCACAAGACAAGACCATCAGATATCACATATTATCAGATGCTACAGCTTTTCAGGAGGTTCATGGGATACCATGGAATAAAGAACTATTCTAAGAATTAACTAAGCAGATAGTGAGTTTTATACAAGTGCTGATCTCAGACAAGTATTATTCAGTTAACACGATTTACTAAAATTTGAATATAGTGGATAACTATCTTGTGAAATTACCTTCCATCTTATATGTACTGATGGCTTTGGAAATCTTCTAATAAGGTCTAAGCAAACAATACAGTGCTTATAAAGCCAAATAGTGCATACATAAGAAAGCATTAACCAAGTGACTCATATTACTCTTTTGACAACTTTGTTAATATTATGTAGGTTGTTTAAATACATACAGTTATTATTAGTATTGTGGCCTTATGAAAATAATATTCAGATTACTGTATTTCCATGCAATTATCAAAATATATATTTTTTTATAAATCTGAATTTCAAAAAGTGTCCTTTGCATTCTTATTTCTGCTTTATAAATCTGCAAAGACAGATTCATAGTGAAATACATAGAGCAAATAAAACTGGCAAAAAATGTTCTGATTACAACAGAATAGTTTCTTTTATACCATATACATAGAAACACCACTATCAGGTAAGTTAATGCATAATATATGAAATAAAATTTATTAAAAGTCTCTGTGTTAAAAAAAAATATCCTCGCTCTTAAACTCTGGTAAGCATCTGTATTGGGCATCTCTTGTCCTTACACATGCTAGATTTGGCATACACGGGCAGCTGTGATGCATTCTTTTTCCAAAGTATGGAACCTGAAAACAAAGAAAAAAATTGTCACACGTATTAATCCATTCAACTGCCTTGAAAAATTCTTTAGACAATTACAGTTGCAATTTAGCATTAAAGTTATATTATATTCCTTCAGATTTTCTTCAATTGATTTATAATTGATTATATGCACTCTGTCATATAACATATGACAGAAGACACTTGTAGATCAGAGTGTAATGTGTGTGTGCTATGTCTTTAAGAAGCATGCGAGGCTGTGCGTGCACATATAAATTGCAGGCGTGTGCAATCCCTAGTGCCATTTTGTAGAAGCAGCCATAGAGTGAGCATGTATGATTGCAGTTGTTAGTTTGTATATAAGCTCCAAACTCAAGGTTGAAAGAAACTGGTGAAACAACCACAAATTACTAATAATCCACACAAAACACCCAGTCTGGCACCCTGGTCCTAATAAAAGCAAGGAAGTCACTCCAATCTTAGAAAAAAGTAAAAAACTTTTAATATACAAAAAAGCAATCTGCATTAAGCGCTTTCATTCCGCACAGGGAACTTCATCAGAATGCTTGTAAAAAAATAACTGCCTTTAATATAATACCAACAATTAAGTAGTACAACACACCTATTGCTTCCTGAACTAATTCAATTAACTAAAAGAATTCCAATTAAGTACTTCCAACTTGCCCGCCCAAAAAGGAAAAAAAACAAGGAGAATGGCCATCAACATAGACCCCAGGGCTTTGAGGATGAGGTGTGCCTGTGGCAATGGGACCTCCAGGATGGCTCTGACCTACTGCCTGACCAAAGTCCACTGTTTAAGGAGTTAAAGCTGCAATTTCTGTGACTGTGTTGAGATGGGTCCCTATGAATTCCAGGCTTTGCACAGGAGTTAAGTTTCAGCTTTGCCATATTGACAGTAATGCCTAGCTTTTCAAAAGAAAGCAAAAGATACTGCATGGCAGACATCAGCTAATGCCTCGTGGGAGCTGTGAAGAACCAATCATCCAGGTTTGGGAAGACTTGTAATCCCTGTAATCTCAGGTGAGCTGCAACTACTGCCAAGCATTTGACAAACTTTTGGGGCTGTGATGAGTTCAAAGGGCAGGGCTAAGAATTGAAAATGATTGCCCCTGACCTGGAAGCGTAGATGCCTCCTGGAGTGTTTGTCTATCTTGACATGACAGTAAGTGTACTGCAGGCCTATGGAGCACATCCATTTGTCCTTCTGCAACAGCAGCAGGATGGGCTGAACAGTCGCCATCCAGAACTTTAACTTCTTGATGAAGAGATTCAAGTTGCTGAGGTCCAAAATTGGACACAGGTCCACGGTCTTTTTGGCATCAAAAAGAAGCAAGAATAAGTTCTGGACCCTCTTTGTCCTGCTGGAACCTCCTGGATAGCTCTTTTTCCAGACATGATAAAACTTTTCTCTGGGCCAGTTCTCTCTGACTGGGTGGCATGCTGGGGAGAACTCTTTTGGGATTTGTAGGAGGTTGGGAAAAGGGAATGTAATAAACCCTGGTTATGATCTTGAGCACCCACTGATCATTTGTTATGGATGTCCAGGTATTTGGGTGCAATGAAAACCAACCCCTGTCTACCTCCATGGTAGGGAAGTCAGGCAACACCTCAGGGGCACTGAAAGGGCTTCTCAGAGAAAAGTTCCCTGGAGCCCTGATTCTGAAGACCCCCTCTGCTTCTACAGGAGTGTCTGCCATTGAACCCTCTTCCCCTGCTTCTGGAATCTTCTGGATCATCTTGGAAGGAACCCTGCATCTTCTGGAACCAAAGTTTCTTACCTCTCTGTTATTTTTTGGAGAAGGACCTTTGGGGGGGGGGGTAGAAAATTTGATCCCTACCGCTGACAGTCTTCCCTTCCTGTTCACTGTGGGTCAAAGTTTCCTAGAATAATGGTCCAAAAAGCGAGGAGCCATAGAAGGTGGCATTTTTAAAAGACTCCTTGAAGGGTTCCAAGAACCTACATAACCGCATCCATGCATGACGCTTCAAGGCAATGCCTGCATTGGCTGCTCGAAAGATATCTTCCACAGCATTGGAGATAAACCTCATTGAGGAAATGGCAATAGATGAGAGTGGTGAGCTTCCAGAGGTCCTCTGCTGACATCAACTCTGAAAGGGAAGAGGTTAGTTGAGCAACCAGATCTCTTTGGAGGTGGGTAAAATGTGCCAAATAACTAAGAGCTCTCAGACCATAAGTGGCTGAAGCATAAACTCTCTTCCCTTACCTGAGATTCTCTATTCAGGGGATGAATGGTGGAGCTCGGTTCAGCTAGCTTCTTTTTTGTGGCCACAGGAACCACAGTGGCATCGACTGGCATGCCTTTGCTCTAATGTGTTCTGCCTTCTTAGAGACTGGTTCCATGGTGTAGGGTTCCTTCCATGCCCTGTGCATGATAAGGTCAATCAGCTTGTCCATGGGGGGAGCCCAGAATGTAGATGAGCCAGTCCCAAAAGCCTTCAAGAACACAGATTTCTCCAAAGATGGGGGTGGGAAGACCATCCACCTTTCTGCTTTAACAGCTGCAGAATATCTCCAAAGGATACACCATTAGGTGGAGACCTGGGGGACCCATCCCCCTCATCAAAATCTGTGTCCCCTGTGAGGGACCCCATGGGTACATCCAAGTGTCTCCTCTTGCACCATCTCTTCTGATGTGCCTCCTCTATGAGGAGCTCAGTGAACCCCCTGGGGTTTGGATGCCACCTGAAGGCTATCTCTGGAGGACTGACACTGGACAGGATGGATGAGTTCAGGACTCAAAATAGTGATGGCTGGGAAGCACCCAGTAGAGGGAAGACGGTGCTCCAGATCTGGAGAAAGTTAGCTCTACCATCCAAAATGCTGAAGGAAGCTCCATCCCCATTCCCAGTACTGAAGCCACCTGGGAAGAAGGAGCGGAGCTATTCCCCAGTTCAGACCCTCCAGACAGTACTGGCCCTGAGATGTTGAAGGCTGAGTCCCCCAAAGGAAGAGACTGATCAGGCAAGCCAGGATCTGATCCCCTTCCCAGCGACCTGCATCAACCTCTCAGAACTGAGGCCCACTCTTATCTGAAGGCAAGGGATCTAGCTCATCAGGGATCCTGATGGAGCCTGGAAACATGCATTTCTGGACCCATAGACACCTCCCTTAGGTGAACTGGATCCTGGAGTTCCAAAACAGGGAGAATTGGAAGAGGAAATGGTAACCTTGGGGCCAGGGATCTCACAGAGCCAGAGAGGGGCTGGAGATGCCAAAAGGCTAATCTCTATCTGGGCCCTAGGAAATCTCATCATCATCCTGTCCATATCCATGGGTAAAAGCCTCATGGAGAATCTGTAAGTGGCTGACAAATGGGTGGATTTGGCTGGAGAAGCAAGCCTGGATCCTGAAGCTACCCTATAATGCCCGCAGTCCAGAGATCAGCTCCTATATCTGGGAGCTGAGTGCTTCAGATCCCTGGTGGATCCTGAAAGAGAGTCCTCAACTATTAATGCTGGATTTGATGACCAAGTCTGATCTGGTATCTGTTGGACTGCCTTCCTTGGATCCAAAGGAACAGATGGATCTGAGGGAGCATGAACTGCAATGGGACCCGAGGGTGTCTGAACCAGAGAGACCTTGGTGCCTAAGGATGGATCCTGAGACACCAGAAATGAGACAGCCAAAGGCAGTTTTGGATACGGAGAACTCTGATCCAAAAGTCTAGGTTGTTTTTGAGGAGAAGGAGGAGAAGTGCCTGGGGAAACAGTAGGGGCTTTCCTCTTGAACTCCTTATGGCCAGTAGAAAATGGGGACCCGAAGACAAAGGAACCCCCTGAGCTATGCCCTTAAGCAACAATTTATTCTGATGATTGTCCAGTGCTTGAGGGTTGAAAGCCATGCAAACAGCGCAATCAGCCTTAAGGTGGTCAGCGCCTGAACACTAAACACACTTCTTGTGGGCATCAGAATTTGGTAAATTCTGCCCACAAGAAAAGCACTTTTTAAACCCCATAGGTTTGCCTTTCTCAGACATACCTCTGCCACACACACACTCACTCACAAAGGGAAACACAAAAAAACAGCAAAGAAACAACTATAATTAGAAACAGAACTATAACTACTACTAGCTACTACTTGGAGAAAGAGAGCTAGAGCTAGAATTCAAAAAAGGCACCAAGCACAGATTAAGAAAGGGAGGGGGAATACTACAAAGCCCTAACTCCGGAGACAGGTAAAATAGGAGGGAAGTATAATTAGAAGAACACTATTGGCCTATGAAAGAAAGAAGCACTTATATGGAGATTTTCTTGTGAAAAAACCTCTAGAAATAGCACTGAGCCAAGAATCACGTCTGTAAGTAAATGAGGCAAATGAGATCTGAGGGTTAGAGTGTAGAAGAGGATTAAGGGAGAAGGAGGAGCTCGAGCCTTGAATCTATGTCTGTGAAGTGCCAGATTGGATCCAACATTGGAATCAGAACCCAGTTGTGAGGAATAATGAAATAGATATCAGATTCCCATGTTTTACAAACATAATATGCATTTGGTTTACTCTAGGATTTACCTGTACCTGGATATGATCACGAAACCTGTGGCCAAATTGTTAAGGATATGTTGCTAGTCTCCCACAACAACTGCTTCTTGCAAGATTAAGCGTGAAAGCTAGAGATGGTCAACTTTACTGTTATAAGATCAAGGATTGCAGAGGGCTAATTGCAGAACTGTGGGGACTCTAGGTTGCTTTTAGTATCAGGAAACAAGTATACATTTCTGATGGTACATGTGAATGGAATTCAACCTAGAAAGTACACGTATAATGATGGACTGACTGCTAGTAAGAGTGGATCTTGGAGAGACAGGCTACTGTACTAGGTACCACTTCTGAGGGTTTTGTCACCATGTTTGATTATCCAGCAGTCAATGTTCACCAATAATATGTCAATGTGAAGCTACCCATGCGTTATCAGAAATAAATGTGTGCTTTAAAAGCAGTTAGGCTGTTCCTTAAGCACTGTCTACTCCTTTTTCACTAGCAAAGTTAATAGGGCCATGGTGGAACAACCTTCCATTCTATATAAAAAAAAAAAAATTCTAGAAAGAAAAAAACGTTATCATAAATTAATGACTATTCATAGAGTAGGTAGATATTTTAAAGGAATGGTGGCAACTGCTACAAGAAACAGTACAACTGTATGAGGTATTCACCATGGCAGTAGATATCTGAGGGTTAGGAGCTGTCATTTATGCAGTAAAGCATTATCTGTGGCTTTACTTGATCTGGCATACTTTTGTCAGCATTCTGTTCTTTTTTGTAGTACACACATCCCATGCTGCTCTATGTCATGAAGTAGCATGATGAGAGTTACCCATATAGGTTCAGGTCAAAATCAGATGTGCAGCAACACTGAATGGTGCTCAGGGAAACTGGTTAAGCGAAACATTCAACATAATAACAGAGCATTAAGAGAGAGATTCTTACAGTGGTGTAATGAATGAGCTTCTACTTGCTTATGCCAGTTTTATCCAGCCTGTCTTTTCTAGTAGCCATATGGTAGTGCCGGTGCTGTACTGTGTTCTATTTATAGTTGAAACATGTCTTGTATAATAACATCATTCATGTCTTGTTGGTTTCAGTTTTTTTGGCTATAGTACCTGTTGACCATCTAATCATGCCCATTCTTTCCCTCTACCCTATCAACTGTAAGTACCCAGTAATACTCCATGGTGGTTCTCACCTTTCTGGGGGGGATTAGCCTTTCAGTGGTACATCTGAGCATAAACTAAAGTAATAAAGCATGCAACTTTACATGTTCCTTCCAATTTCATTGATCTGGCCAACCTTTAGCCATCTACCAAGTGATAAAAGCGGAGCAGGATATTATTGTTTCTCTTCCCTAGGTTGAACAAGTCAACACTGGCTGCAAACTGTTGTCTCTTGTCTGGCTCCTCTAATATACATTTTTTTAACCAAACTCATGAATCCTTGATTACAGAGAGACCAGATTGTGTGCTCATTAATCAAACCCAGAATGTCTGGTTTATATTCAGAGCTCTCTCTCTGTGATATGGAGATGTCATCTTCAGTTTTTCCAGCTAGAAGCTTATAACTGAAAGTTAAACTTCATTCTTATGAATAATATCTGATACAATGTTAGAATACAATAACTATAATCATAACTTGCCAGGAGATATTCATAAAACAAACTGGAAAAGTGGTAAACCTGAAGCAATGAAGGCTGCAAGGAAGAGGCATTTGAATCCCAAATTGTGAAAATGGGAAGGTATTTGTTCTTCTGCAAGACCCAGCCTGTCAAAAATGTATTACTCCTTTGAACTTCTTAAGCCACTGTACTATGTTAGTCTGAGAAGGACACTTTCAGCCCAGTAACTAGTGGGCAGAGCCCTACACAGTGCTCTTTGACTAAGTCAGGGTGCTGTTGGTGGCCTGCCAAGACTGAATCCCTGCAGAATGATTGTACATTGTTTTTACTACTATAAATACCTGCTCAAATATTCTCATTTTTGTGAATGTAAACATATATTTCATTTTTTGTAATCTTCTGCATTTGTTCTCACAGCTGTTAATGATATCTATACAGGTGTATTCATCCTTGAAATGTATAAATGTTTTACATTTTTGTGAATGTTTCAACTGGGCTGCACCTGCAGATGATCTGTTGTGATCAGAGTACTACCCTAATAAATAAACTTAAGTAAATAAATACCCTTTGAACACCTGCTCTGCTTCTATAAGGGGCATCTATCTTATACTGTTTTAAGAATGCAGTTCCTGCCTGCAACTGCAGCCTTGACTGCACTCTCAACCTTTTAGTACATACAATAAATCTATCTGGAGAAAGTCAGAATTTTGTATATATTTTTTTCCTCTCTCAATCCACTCTGACTGGATATTTTAATCTTACACTATCTACTCTGAATCCTAACTATTATGTTCTGAATTTTGCTATGTACTCATTCTGTATATACTATTGTTGACTAGAAAGATTTTTTGCCGTTTGAGCTCGGGTTGTGGCTGAAAGAGGTCAACAGACTAGTCCACTTACCTGATGAATAAATAGTAAATAAATAATGAATAAATGCAATGGTGGGTTCTCTAGGCCATAGATTCATATGTGTTCTGTATCAGCATATAATTAATGAAGGTAGTAAAATTGACTGCACCTTAATGGTGCCCATCAGTGCTTTCTCATATAAGCCAATGACTTTGAGAAGACATGTTTGCTTTCTGCTAGGTCTTACATTCAAGATCTGCTTGCTTTGGTATCTAAATCTTCCAATTAGGCTATGTCCCTTTACAATAGAAGCCCTGAGAGAAATGTCCCACTATACATTTAAACATTTTAAAATTGAAAATACAAACAGTGTAGAGTCTTAGAACTCGGTTCTTGTTCCACTGTACTGGGCCCTCATCAGACCAGTTATTGAGTACAATGCTTCCTTCAGTATGTACTTAACCAGACATATGTAACAACTGGTGCCCTCACAGAGGTTCCTCACAAAAAGAATACAGGGAGTAAAAAACATGCCCTATGTGGACAGTTTCAAAGTCTTATCCCTGTGCTCAGTTTCCTACAGATTGCTGACAGTTGATCTAGATCTGGACTACAAAGCATCCTCTGATCCTACTCTGATAGACCTGCTGCACATCCAGAAAATAAATACCATCGGAATTATCAAACCTAGGGACTTAAAACTTGTCTGTACCATAAACGGGACATATTGAAGGGACAGGTATGTGCTTTTAAGAGACTACCCTGACTCTGCAGCAAGCTTCCCATCCATGTTAAGGAGAATTTTTCCCTCACCCATTTCAAGTGTAAATTGGACTAGTGAATTGGGAATTGGAAATTTACCCCTGGTCTGGCAACTGTGTCTTTAGTAGACAGAGGCAGCCTGTAAATGCTTGACTACCCATTCCCAAGCCTATATAAAAACTCTTAGAATAACCCTAATCTAGTAAAACTTGTCAGATACATTTGGGAAGCATTTCTAGGCTTATAAAGGCCATCTGGGGTCATTAGCCTAGTAATCACTTACGAACCTATAAATAAATTATTTAGATTACAGAATAAACTACTGCTAATAACAGTGGTCTGAAACTAACATTCATTAAGCTTAAAAAATAGCTTAAATATAGTAAAGATAAATATTTCAGTTTGGCATATGGACAGCAATACAGTGGAATATAGTACACATGCATAGTCAAGAAGAGCAATTGTGAATGCTTGCATTTATGTACATGTTTATATAATGCAATGACTGACAAAGTGTAATAAAAAGTGTTACAATGACAGGTTGGGAATAAGAGTATGCATAAGAGGTAGGAATCAGACAGAAGTAACTCGGAAGGTGAGTAAAAGGGAAAAATATGAAAGGGATAAATTAGTGTAACAGTGCAGAGTGAGTGTAGTAAATAGGTGAGGTGAAAGGCAAACAGTGTGGAAGGAGCAGATATAGATAAAATAAATAAGAGAATGAGTGAAAGAGGAGAAGCTGTAAGAAAAAAAAAACAGATTTTTTTGGAAATAAGGTAATGCTAGAAGAATGAGCAACTTGAGTATGAGAAAATAAAAGACCTATGTGTTACACACTTGAGGGTAAACTAATAATGTCTACTACAAGTGCTTGCATGCTATTAGCTTATGATGCACCTGCTCATTGCCACTTGCTTGCAAAAGCAAGTGCTCAAACTCCCATTAGCCTTATCTCCTATTTCTACATAATCCTCCCTACACCCAAACTCATTCTATGTATAGCCCTACCAGAGTCCTAATACTAACCCTAAGACTCCCACCCATTTCCCAATCCAGTTCCTTGTTCCCTTACTCAGTCTAACCCAAAGTCCCCGATTGCTTACTAAACCTAAAACTCACCCTCCCTCCATAAACCTAAATTCCAAGATCTCTCACTAACCCTACACTACCCACTCCCTAATCTTAAAACTTCAAGCCCCTCCCTAATCTCATATTCAGGTTTGGACACAATCTGTAGTCGACACAAACTACAAGGAGCTTGCATCCTTGGCTTTGAGACAGTGGGTTTTAAGTACTTAAGACACAAACAACTGCAGTGCACCCCATCTGATATCTAGAGAACCAAAGAGAGTTAAGAAAGGTAAACTGTCATATAATACTGTACTTGTATAGTTTGTTTTAAAAGTTAAACGCTTTAGCCAAGTTTTACAATGTTTTTTTTTTTTGCATTTTTCTGATCTCTGTTCACATGTGGTGTTAGTTTGTGGTAATATAAGGACCAAAAGTGCCATCACAGTATTTATTATTTCTTTTAGTTACAATGAGCATATGAATGCTTGGGAAGTGTAGGACTCTTGTAAGATAATGACTTTTTAAAGAGTAGCATGGCTCATGGGTTTATATAGGATTTTGTGGGTGAACATGAGTTGGATAAATTTATTCTGCATTTCAGGTCAGGAACAGCTGAAGAATTGATAAACAGTGGTCTATCCTGATACATTGTTCTGTTGTAAATTTAATTGTAGAATTTTATGTTAGTTCAAATTCTGTGTGCTGACAGACTAGTGTATATAATGGGACCAAAGAGAAGTTCAGATAAAATAAAAAAATAATTAGAAATCTTAGCATGGGCTTTATCAGTTAGTTAGGGCTTTAAATGTTACCCAGATGCATACTTGTATTTCTGAGTGTAATGGATAACTGAGTATCAAATTAAATTTGTTTTCCAACCAAATGCCAGGTTATCTTAGACTTTCAACTTCCTCAAGGTAAGAAGTAGGTAACCATTTGAAATGGCAGCGCAGTGGTGCAGCGGTTAATGTTGTCGCCTCACAGCAAGAGGTTCTCTGGTTCGATTCTTGGCTGGGGTGCCTTCTGTGAAGAGTTTGCATGTTCTCCCTGCGTTCGTGTGGGTTTTCTCCAGGTACTCCGGTTTCCTCCCACATTCTAAAGACATGCATCTGGAGCATCTCTCCCTGGACCTCCGCTGAAAATTGGCTCTGTGGAACCTAGTCGGACTTTGCTGGGTCAACAAATGTTAAATAAATAAATAAAGAAATAAATGTCAGGACTCACTAGAATGAGTCCCAAAATATGGAGACTCAATGGTTGAAAAAATGAACCTAACATATACCAAGTCCAAGATGGCCATTTCAGTAAATATTCCTCTATTCTCCAAGGTATGATGATCTCAAAGTTGGTATATATACATTCAGGCGATGGGGGGCTTGTCCCCCTGCAAGAGAGAAACGTAAAGGAAAAGAGTGATGTCTGAGATTTGATCTTCTGGAGTTCCATAAGCAGCAAATGTTAAGTAAAAACTACAAGTCCTTAAGTCACTTTTTTCACAGAAAAACACAGTAATAAATACTTTAAAACACTTTGCCAGCCCCTCAAAAGTAAAATAAACATAATTTCTCCACAGAACAAAAATGGTTTTCAATTTCTTACAACTTTTAAACTGACAGAAAAAAAGAGCTCTCCTGTTAAAAACACTATATAGTCTCACAACAGCCCATTAAAACACAAACTCCTGGCTTTAAAATAACTTTCCTGAAGAAGAAAGTAATAAAAAACAAATATTTAGAAAAAAGTTATGTTCTTACCACAATGTTCCATCTGTGTTGTTGATCTTCATTCATTCTTGACAGTTGGGTTTCGGCTCCATCCTCAAAACCGAGTCGGCCGTTGTAACAAGCTCGCACCAGCCAGAAAAACTCTCAAGCTAATGTTACCCATAGTGCCTCTCTTCCCTTCAGATCGAGTTTGCCCATAGAAACAAAAAAGCGGAAGCTTTGTCTGAGCAACTGCTCTACCACTGGACCAGGACTAGTTCCAAACCACCCAGGAGCCTTTGGAGGGGATTGGAGGGTGGGATGTCAAGAATGAATGAAGATCAACAACACAGATGGAACATTACGGTAAGAACATAATTTCTTTATCTGATGTTGTCAATCTTCATTCACTCATGACAGTTGGGGCAGAGTCCCTAGCTACTTTATGTTCTGGGAGGTCCTATGTAAGGATATTCCTAAGCACCATGGAACCAAAGGATGCTCTTCCCCTGGAGACCATATCCAATTTGTAATGAGTGATAAAGGTATGAGGGGTAGCCCACATAGCTGATACATAAATGTCATCCATGGAGGCTATAGAATGAAAGGTCACCAAAGTGGAAACTGACCTGGTAGAGTGAGCCTTGACTTTAGTAGGTAAACTAATTTTATTTTGATGATAAATAAAGGTGATACAGTCTCACAACCATTTTGACAAGGTGACTTAGAAACTGGCTTGCCTAGTCAAGGACCTGAAAAGGACAAGAACAGTTGGTCCGATTTTCTGAAGGATATTGTTATGTCCAAGTAAAAACGTAATTGTCTGTGTACATCCAAAAAATGCAAACAGTATTCTCCTTTGTTTGAAAAATTTGTAAAGAAAACTGGCAGGTGGATGGATTGCTTAATATTTGAATCTGAGACAGCTTTGAGTAGAAAGGAAGGGTTAGTCCTAAGTGATACTCTCTCTTTATGAAAATTGTTGTATGGGCGTTTTACACACAAGGCTTGTAAATCTCATATTCTCCTGGCCGAAGTGATGGCTACCAGGAACAAGTTCTTCCAAGATAAAAATTTTATATCACAGGTGGCAGATGGCTCAAAGGGCTGACGAGTTGAAGCTTGTAAGACTAACATCAAATTCCAAAGTTCAATGGGCTCTTTAAAAGGTGGCTTTAAATGCATAACTCCCTTTAAGAAGGTTTTGCAGAGGCGCTGTGATATCAGTAAGAAATCATCAAAGCCATTATGGAAGTTTGAGATAGTTGCCAAGTAAACTCTAATAGTAGAATCCGAATCTCCTGATTGAAGTAAGATTGACAAATATTCTAACACCTTATTAATGGAGGCTGAAAAGGGATCTAGTCTTTCTCCATGAGCAAAGATAACAAATCTATTCTACCTACTAAAGTAAAGTTTCCTGGTGGACTGTTTATGGGAAGCCAGAAGTATCTCTTGTACAGGGGAAGATAGACTGCCTGGCAATTACTGGAAGTGGAGGTAACAAGCGGTCAGCTTGAGATTTGGTAGGTTGGGATGGACCAGCCCCTGCTGATGAGACAGGAGTCCCATAGTTGGGTCCAGAGTGAACTAGGTGAAGCCAAAGAAAGGGGAACCCGACTTGATGGGGCAAATAAGGTGCAATGAGGATCACTTTGCTTCTCAACCATTATGCTTTCTTCAACAACTGGGGTATTAGGGGAATGGGGGAAAGGCATAAAGCAGTCCCGGGTGCCAATCATGTAGAAGAGCATCTCTTGGGGACTCCCCCTGAGGGGGGGATTAGGGCAAAGTAGCTGCTGCATTTGTGGTTCATGGGGATGCAAGTGATCGCAGCAAGGCTGACCCCAATGATGAAATATCTCTGTTGCTACTATGTGCATCTGGTTGGAGCTCCTGGTGATGTGCATTGCTAACAGAAAGCAGGTGGAGGTGATCACCCATTGCCATACTCTCAGGGCTTCCCAACATAATGGATAGGATCTGGTTCCTCCCTGTTTGTTAATATACCAGACGACAGACATGTTGTCTGATTGTATAGCAATTGTCCCTACAGAAGGGTGAATTGGAATGCTTGCAATGATAAAAGCACCACCCTTAGTTCTAGGATGTTGATATGCAAATTGGCCTCTGTGGGGGACCAAGTGCCTTGGACTGCCTTTCCCTGAAAATGCTCCCCCCACTCCCATCAGGGATGCATCTGTTGTCACTACAGCCTTGGGCTGAGGGGGTGAAAAGGGGAGACTCCATAACTCTTCTTCTGGCTTCATTCACCAGGTCAAATCCTGCTTGCATTGATTTGTTATATGGATTGGATGAGACATTGGGTGTATTAACAGAGACTATTGTGATGCTAGGAGCCATTTAAGCAGCCTCATATGAAACCTCATCAGAGGAACTAGGAGGACAATGTCTTGAGAGAGTATCACTCGGAACTGTGACCTTAACCTATGGAATCTGTGAAGAGGTAGAGCAACCACACAGGATATCTTGTCGAATATTGCTCTGTGAAGAGGTAGTGCAACCACACAGGATATCATGTCAAATGTTGCTCTGATGAATTCTATGCTTCGCGTTGGTGCAGTTTTTGACTTTTCTTTGTTTATTGAGATGCCCAAGAGGCCTGCTAGCTATAGAATGTAGTGTAATGCGTGAAGCAGTAGATGCCTGGTGGGGGTGGTAAGGAGCCGATCATCTAAATATGGAAACACCCAGAATACTTGTAGCCTCAGATCAGCTGCTACCACTGCCATGCATTTAGTGAACACCCTGGGGGCTGTGATGAGACTAAAGAGCAGTGCACAAAATTGGTAATGCATGGCTCCCAGCCGGAAGTGGCTGTATCTTCTGGAGCGCTTGTCCATTTTTATGTGGCAATGCACATCCTGAAGATCTATTGAGCACATCCAATTGTCTTTCTCCAGAAAAGGAAGGATAGACTGAATTGTGACCATCTGGAATTTTGTCCATCGGACAAACTTGTTCAAGATACTGAGATCTAGAATGGGCCTCCAGTCCCCTGTCTGCTTTGGCACTAAAAAGAATCTTGAGTAAAATCTGGATCCTATTTGGTCTGTTGGGACTGTTTGGATGACTCTTTTTTCAAACAGCTTTTGAATTTCTTGAGCTGCTGCATCCCCCTGACCGGGTGGAACATCAGGGATTCACCTTTGTGGCCTTGGATAAAGATCGAAGAGGATATGATAACCTATGGTAATTATCTTCTGCTCCCAAGAATCTGATGTTTTTGAAAACCAGGCCAAGTGGTGCAGAGAGATTCTCCCCCTGACCACCTCCAGAGGCAAGCAATCGGGCCACTCCTCAGGAGCGTTGATAGAGTTTCCCAGAGAAAGAAGCTCTGGAACCCTGGTTACGTGCCCCCCCCCGCTATGGGAGGGGCATCTTCCTGATGAGTTCCACCTCTGCCCTGGGGAGAAAATTCACAATATGTGCCCCGAAAGAGCCCTTGGGACTTCCTGAACCATATTTTCCTGCTCTTCTGATTCCTGGAATAGGGTCATTGAGGTGTGGAAAAACATACGCCCACAGCAGAAAGGGTCTTTCCATCCTTTTCACACCTGGCTAATGTGTCTTTAACTTTTGGGCCAAACAACGAGGAAGCATCAATGGGAGTATTGAGGAAGGAAGACTTAAAGGGGTCTGCTAAGTCACACAAGTGCATCCAGGCATGACGTCTCATGACAACACCTGCTCTCGCTGCTCTGGCTGCCCCTTTGGTTGTATGTGTTAGCAAATACATGGAGGAGTTAGAGATAGATTCTAGGGTCACAAGCTGACAGACAACCTTGTCACGTACCTCCTCAGACACTGCCCCTGCTAGACTTCCTGAGAGTTCATTGATCAGGTCCCTCTGAAGATGGGTAAAATGTGCCAAATAATTCAACGACCATATGGCAAAGGTCATTGAAGCATAAACCCGCTTCCCTAATCTGTCCAATGTCTGAGACTCTCAGTTCGGAGGATGAACGGTAGGACTCTCCTCTGCGAGTTCCTTCTTTGTGACCACTGCCACCACCACCATAGCATCTACCGCTAAAATGTTGGACCAGTTGGGATGATCCTCTGGTGGGGGAATTTTATCAGGTCTCTGGGGGATTTGCTCCACGGTGTCAGGGGCCTTCCAAGCATGCTGCACAATGAGTTAGACCAACTCATCTGCAGGCAGGGTCACCCAGGAAGTAGAAGATTGGGCACAGAAAGCCTGCAAGAAGACAGACTCCTCAGGGAAAGGGTTGGTGGGCTTCCAGTCACCCCTCTGAGATTTCTAGGATGTCTCCAATGGAGACATCTTCAGGGGGAGAGCATGGGGACCCTTCCTGTTCACTGTAGTCTGTAACCTCGGTGGGAGATTCTTTTGGAGAATCCACTTGCACGTTCTCTTACGGGGTGGTTCATCATGGGGGATGTATGAAGAGGACTCCAAAGAGAGGTTACCCTGTGGTAGGGTGTCTTACTGCTCCTGTGCTCGCTGCCTCAATGTAGTAGACTGTGCCAGCTGCGAACCAGAGGGCACGTAGATATGACATTCCGACAAAGGTTTCAACTAGCTCCCTCTCCATAATCTGAAAGGCTGGCCCACCTAAAGAGGGATGAAAGCCCGGAACCAAGAAAGACAACCTCGGAACCAGGGTCACACCCCACTCCAATGAGCCCACCCCCAAAGAAGGAGACGCAAGAGGACTAGAATTGTCAAAGCAACAGGAACTGTAGATAGCACTGTGGGGAAAAAAAAAAATCAGTGCCACACTAGGGATTCTGGAGCTGACAGCCAAGGCATGGTCTCATGGGTGGGTCAGCTCCAACTGAGCCAGGGTCCACAGAGTGGTTTCTGGCACCAAGGTGAGATCTACCATCGGTACCGAAGGAGCTGACACCAGGAGAGGCATCAGCAATAAGCGCTCCAAATCCTGCAGGGAGGTCAAAGGGGGAAGATAGGTTGGAGTCTGTGGAGAACACCTCGGCTCCGGGTGGGAGGGAGGTCCTAGATGGAGTTGGAATACCTCTGGCCATCAAGAGCTGATCTACCAGTCTAAATACATCAAGCTCTGAAAGGCTCCTGGTAAAATGAATAGACATCCCCAAAGGAGATTCTGGGCAATCAGTAAAGGGGCTATGCTGCTGACCAACAAAGGGGTCAATGGACGAGGAATAACGAGTCCTGGGTATGTGTTTAACCTTCGGCACCATAGCAAAGAGTTGTGGTGGGTTGAAAGTAACCAGTTTTATGGGGTAAACTATTATTGGTGCTGAGCGGGTTTGTGGTACCGTGGCAACTATAGTCTGTTCTGTGGAAATGGACGACACCGTGGAAGGAGTCCGACACCGGAGGGGAACCAATTGTTGATGCTGATTTCAATTGTTTAGGTTTCGGTTCCATGGAAACCTGAGGTTTAGACAACTTTGGTTCATGAGACTGAGGAGACACTGAAACCGAATGGCTCCTCTTTTTAGCTGCTTTCTTAGGAGGTTTTGACACCGCCGCCTAAGACAAAGCCTCCAAAAAAGGGTTTTTTAATAAGCCCTTCAAGATTAATTTGTTTTTGCGATCTGCCAAGTTCGGGACACTAAAGCCCTTACTGAGCTCCCATGGAGGTTAAATTTGTAAGTGCAACACTCCTAAACAGTATATGTAGGAAAGATGCCCATCGGAGTTGGGCATCTTACTGCCACATTTGTCACATGGCTTAGCCATTATCAATAATCACTAAAGGGAACAGCCACTTTTTTTTTTGAAGCATACCAACAATGGTAATACAAAAAAATACCACGAAGGATAAAGAGAAAAAGGAGGAAGGGGAAGAGATACCAACAATGGTATTTGAAAGTTACCGAAGGTAAGAGGGAAGGGAGGGGCCCATACCAACTATGGTAAGGAGAAAATACCAAAAGGTAAAAGATAGATGAAGCAACACTCACATACTAATTCAACAAAATATGTATATATATATATATATATATATATATATATATATATATATATATTATATATATATGCGACTAAAGAATACCAAGAGCAAGAAATACCGTGAAGAATACAGAGGAAAAAATTATCAAGAAAAGTAAGAAATAACACTAAGTTTGAGAGCATGGCCTAACACGTCTTGAAACTCTACACTGCAAACGAGATCTGAGGGGAAGGGAAGACAGGCACTATGGGTAACCTTAGCTTGAGAGTTTTTCTGGCTGGCACGAGCTTGTTACAATGGCCGAGTTGGTTCCGAGGACGGAACAGAAGCCCAACTGTCATGAATGAATGAATATTGACAACATCAAATTGGAAGATTTTCCCCAAAGGGAACTTATATGCCCAGCAAAATAACAGCACAATGCCGACTACCAATCCTCAACAGACTTATAGGAGCATACTATTTAGTGGTAGTAAAGCTCTGAAAGGTTTGGTACCCAAACTTGTCTTTTAGTCAGCTCAGTTTGACAGTTAGGCTGTGTGGAAGGTGCCCTGAAGATATGGAAGCTGGTCTGTTTTATCCTTGAAACGAAATAACCCATATAGATAAGGCTACTGCAGCAGTGATCAATATAATTGACATTGGTCTATACAGGTAAATTATTTTATAAATTAACTTTCACATTAAGCATACTATATCAGATGTTCTTCTGAATGAGTAGGTTGTCAGTGAAAATGTGTCTGGCAGGAAAGAAATGTTAAATTTATGGAAATAGCTAGTTCAGACAGAGGCATGGTAAGCTTTTCTGTTCACATCACAGACTGGTGAAAGAGAATGTGAATGTAATACTCTGTAAACTTCCTTGTATGGGAATTTTAAAATCAGGATCCATAGAGACAAGATGGACATAAGGGATGCAGGCACCTGTTGCAAAGAGTCATATCTAAGCAATAAAATAAGATAAGCTTGTGTTATAAAATTGACCCATATTATTCACCAGTTGTTCATAGGTTCATAGGTTGGTAATAGGCTATCGGCCCTAGGGTCTATACAAGCCTAGCCATAAAAATTCCCTGGCTATTTCTTCCCACAGTTGGGGAGGGTTTTTGGCTGAATGGCTTCTCAGATGCTGAGAAAGTCCAGTTGTGTAAGTAAACTTACTATAACAGTAGATGTTAAAATGACCAGTAGCCTTAGCTATATGGGTTATACCCCGCATAGGATATAACAGCTAGCCAACTTCCAAAGCTTCAGAACACCTTCCACTTACCCAAACCATTAGTCAGCTTGGGCTGAGCTGACTAAAAAGACAGGTTTGCATGCCAAGCCTTTCCGTGCTTTCATGTCAGAGGGAGGGAGGCTGAGCCCCGAAACAACAATAGTAGGAATAATAAAAGAAAAAAAAAGTCTACATCCTAGTATTAACAACACACCAAAAACCAAGGGGATGGGGGGAGGAAGCAGCTACTGCAGCAGAGATCATTTAAACATCTACTGTTACATTAAGTTGACTTATACAACTGTACTATATTTATCATAGTGATCACTGCTGCAGAAGCCTTGGCTATATATGTATAGATTACACTAAGTTACTACATTTGGGTGGTGGAGGAAGGAGAGTCCAGGAGCCTCTGGAGAATGGTGCTAGCAAAGCCTGATCTAGACCTAGTGCTTTGTAAAAGTATGTGCTCAGAGGACCAAACTGCAGATTCTAAAATACTTCTTGAATCCAACCCTTTGCAAAACACCACAGCTGAAGCCAAGACCCTGGAAGTGAGGGCCTTGTCTCTGCTTAGAATAGTTTTCCTCTGGTGATTATAACAAAGGGTAATAGCCTTAGACAGCCATTTGGAGCCTGTTTTGACACCGTATTTCCATTCTTCCTTCCTTCACAAGAAGTAAACAAACTGATTTGAGTAATTGGTTGTTTTGGACCATTTCTAGCTCTTTTGAAGTTCCCTGTTTAAAATCCACCTCTGAGCATTTTTTTCTGGCTATACTACTCAGAAACAGCTCCTCGTGGTCCTGCAGAGTGGTCCTAGCAGCAGAGAACTGAGAAAAGCGACTACTTTCCTGATTTAAGTATTTTTTGCTGTTTTTTTACCTAAAATACCTTATCTTGCTTACTTTGAACAAGCTTAAACTGTTTTTTTTTTGCTGTTTGTTGCATTATATATTATCTGCACTTAAAGTTACATTTGGTCGAAAATTGGTCGAAAGTTTGTTTGTTTGTTAAATTTAACTGTTGAGGCTGCCCACTAAAGTGTGCTAGCCTGTGTAACTGATTTATTACTGTTTCCTGCATTTCTGTGTGCTTTCTATCTCAAAAACAAAAAAAAACAAAAAAAAAAAATATCCTTGTTTTCCCGCCTCTCCTCGACTAGTTTAGACCAGTATACAGGCTTTGCTGTATTCTGGGCTGTGGTGTAGTTCCTGTGTTGTCCATTGCCTTACTTGGATAGAAGGAAGTTTCTTTGCTCACCAGTGGGAGTGGGGAGCCTTGAGCAGCCTATCTGTCCCTGAAGGAGTGACCTCAGCACAAGAGCTTGTAGTAATTGGTTGTTTTGGACCATTTCTAGCTCTTTTGAAGTTCCCTGTTTAAAATCCATGTTTGCGCGGCTTTGCACAATTGTGCGCATGGCGCAGCGCCGGTTAAACAAGATTAAACTTTTTCTGGCTCCGCCAAGTCTGCTCTTCAAATTTTCCCTTAAGAATGCACTACTCTTATAATAATCAGTCTACTCGCTTTATTATAAGTCTAGCACTTGATCTCAAAACCTCTCTTCTAAGTAAGCACTCTCAAACTAAAGTAAGCACTACATCCACCTACCACCCCTGTGAGTACCTACTTCCCTTAAAGGCACAGCACTCCCTTATAATATTCTAGCATGTCGAGTGGTAGATTACTAGCATCCTCTCCGGTTCAGCTGGTTAATCTGGGAATCTTGAGACAATGCTACAATTGTCTCATGTACACAGACAACCCTCTCCTCCTCCCAACAAACACAAATACATGTGAGAGATGCAACTATATAGCCAAACTGGAGGCTGAACTCTCTCAACTCAGGACTGGCAAGACCAGATAGGAGGAGAAGGTAACCACACACACAGCAAACCCAGTCCCACATAGACTTACCACAACTGCAAAGCAAACACATAATAACACAAAGACATACTCGGAGGCTCTAACAAAAAACTTACCAAAACAACAGAGGCTCCCAAAGCAGACACCCAAAAATCCACCACCTCAAAACATAACACATGCAACACATACTTCAAAAAATCAGTGTATCAAACAATCACAGCCCTTAAGGCCAAACACCATGCCTGATACACTAGTAATAGGTGACTCTATAGTCAGGCACATTGACGTTCCGCTTACCAGACTGAACAAGGAGAGGGTAACGGTGAGCTGCCTATCGGGAGCTAGGATCCGCCACATAACACACGCACTCAGGTCACTCCAAAGCAAGTACAAATATGACTCCGTCATTGTCCATGCCGGCGTGAATGACCTGAGACGTACCTCCCTGGACTACATGAAAAGAGACATAGAGGAGCTCTCTGATTATGTAGCCCAGGCTGGTATGACCCTGACCCTGAGCAGCATCTTGCCCTCACCAAGAATGATGCCACAATACAAGGACAAGATGATCAGCTTTAATAATTGGCTCAATTACTTGTGTCATTCTAGGGGATCCAATGTCTGTCTGCTTGGGATGACCTGCTGGACAAGCCACGCTGCTTCGCAAGGGACGGTTTGCACCTGTCACCACTGGGCTTCCGGATATTGGCTAAGGCTCTTGCCACCCCCATAGTGCCTTTTTTAGGCAAGGCTCAAAAGACAAACCCACCTCCTTAGAAAACAAAAATGGAAAAAAATTAAGGGTAATGCTGCTCAACGCCAGAAGTCTAAATCTCAAGATGCAGGCTCTCGAAGCACTCCTCAGTATGGAGAGCATCGATGTCTGTGCAGTAACTGAAACCTGGTTCAAGGCTCCTGAGAGCACACCAGCACTACCAGGCTATACCTCGTATCATGCTTTTCGGCCCCAAAACTCAGGCCAAACTAAAAAGGGAGGGGGAGTGTCCATATTCATCAAGGACACCCACACCTCCAGGTTAGTGGCAACACATGAAGCATTAGAGACCATCCAGGTGCAACTAACTGTAGGCAAAACTGCTATACAACTGGTAGCATGGTACAGACCACCTTCCCAATCTCAGGAACTCCATTCAGCCTTCCTGAAGACATTGGAGGATATGAATGTCTCACCAAACACCATCATATTGGGAGACATCAACTACCCTAACATAGACTGGGTGCATTATTCTAGCCCTAACACCCTAGCCCAAAGGTTCCTGGAATTCATAAATTCAAATGCAATGGAACAGCTAGTCACCTCTCCCACAAGGGGAGATAATATACTAGACCTGATCATCACAAACATGGGGACAAAGTGCTCCACAACGGAAGTATACCCCTCACTAGTGAGATCTGACCACAAACTAATCACCCTGGATATACATATCCCACCTCCACCCCCAACACAAAAGACTACAGTGAAAAACTTCTCAAAAGCCAACTTTACACTTCTTAAGACTGAGATGGTATCCTTTAAGCCCACTGGGCCAGTGGAAACCACATCCCACAATGCTGAATCCTTCACAAATGCTTTCTACGGACATCTCCAAGAATGCATGGATCATGCAATCCCAAATAAAACCAAGACCCTCTCTACCAAGGGCAGGCGGCCTATCTGGTGGACCCCAGCCATAAACAAATTGTATAACAAAAGAAGGAAGCTACTGCATGACAGAGCAAAATCCCATAAAGAGAAGGCATCTCTGATCAGCACTAGTAGAAAGCTACGTTCTCTCATAAAAACATCCAAGGCCAACTTTGAGAGAAAAATCGCTATGGACACTAAAGATAATCACAAGGCCTTCTTCTGCTATGTTAGAAACCTGGGCGGAAACCCTCAGATATGCTTAGAGTTAGTTCACAATGACAAAAAATACACTGAACCCACAGATATTGCCAACATTCTGGCAGACAGGTTCAGTGCAAATTTCTCCCCTCCCTCACCCCAAAAGAAGAAATACTTATCCCAGCTGAATGTAACCTCCCTGTCATCTCAGATGTCCAGGTGAGAACCGCCCTCAGCAAAGCTAAAAACACAGCATCAATGGGACCTGACGGTATCCCAGGTTGCGTGCTACGTGAACTCCAAGAGGAGCTAAATCCGCACATAAAAATGCTATTTAACCTTAGCCTTACTACAGGATATGTACCTGAACTCTGGCGTACAGCAACAGTGGTCCCACTCCACAAAGGAGGCACCTCTACAGACCCTGGTAACTACCGCCCCATAAGCTTAACCAGCCTGGTCTGCAAAGCTATGGAAAGAATCATTATGGAACTCATAAACAGAGACATTGGGGACCTACAGACACTTGATCCCACCCAGTTCGGCCTTGTAAAGGGCAGATCCTGCCTTTTGAACCTGGTTGACTTTTTCAAAACAGTCACTAGAGCCATTGACGAGGGCAAAGCAGTCCATACAGCCTACCTGGACTTGGCTAAAGCCTTCGACACAATACCCCACTCAGGCATCATAGACAAGCTCAACAGCTTAAATGTAAATCCATATGTCATAAGATGGGTTGCAAACTGGCTAAAGGATAGAACCCATAAAGTCAAAATCGCTGGAGCCATGTCAGACTCAAAGCCAGTCACAAGTGGTGTCCCACAGGGCTCTGTCCTGGGACCCCTCTTGTTCGGCATTTATTTCTCAGATGTGAAAGCAAACATGGGAGGGTTGTGGCTGACAAAGTTCACAGATGACTGCAAACTAGGCGCCATAGTCGATACACCAGCTGACACATACATCCTACAGAAAGGCCTCACTGAAATGGACAACTGATGCCGGAGTCATGGCCTTAAACTAAACAGAAACAGATGCTTGGTGCCAGAGCCATGGGCTCAAGCTCAGTGCCAAAAAATGTATAGTCATCCCCTTTGGGAAAAACAATGTACCCACAAATTATCACATAGACAGTAACCCACTGAGTACGGAAAAAGTAATCAGAGACCTGGGGACCCAAGTCGATAGTGACCTCTCATTTGACACCCACGTTGCCAAAGTGGTTAGAAAGACTTTCTACCTTGCCCACCTTATCATGAAGGGATTCACATCCAGATCAAAGGTGGTCATTGTACCCCTATACTCCTCCCTTATCAGGCCCATGATTGAGTACAATGCTCCATTTGGTATGTACCTCACCCGACACTTGCAACAACTGGAGAAACCCCAAAAGTACCTCACCAAGAGGATCAAGGATCTCCAACATATGTCATATGCTGCCAGACTAAAGAAACTCCAGCTCTATTCAGTAGCATACCGCCTACTCAGAGGTGATCTGTGCCTGACGTACAAGGCCATGTCCAATCAGGAAATGATGGACATGCTCCACCTCAAAAAATCCAAATCCATCAGAACCACGAGAGCTAAAGATTTAAACCTCAGCACAAATATGAATAGGACATGCTGGAGGGACAGATTCATAACTCAGAGGCTTCCCATACTCTGGAACAGAATCCCAGTTCATGTTAGGCAGAGCCCCACACTGACTCTGTTCAAGAGAAATCTTGATGAGTGGATGGGAGATCATAGGTTTACCCCGGGGGTCATCTCTGTGTCACTACTAGACAGAGGCACAGTAAACTAATTCTATTATGTAAGGGGGTCTTCACTGTGTCACTACTAGACAGAGGCACAGCATTCTAAATCTATTCTGTACACTTTTGTACCATTACATGGGGTGGCGAAAGCCACATCACTATGGCTAGGCTTATAAATGCCCCAGGGCAGATAGCCTAGTACTAAACTATGAAACTATCTGAAAGATTTAGTTCTGTCAAGATAGTACCAGAGTTGTTTGCGGATAGCCAAGGTATGAAGTGGCTTTTCTCCCTTATTTTGGGGTTCAGGAAAGAAAACAGGGAAATAGGTAGATTGTCTTAAAGTAAACTCAGATATTACTTTAGGTATAAAAGAAAGTTTAGTTCTCAAAGAAACCCTGCCACTGTGGAAAATGAAACAGGGTTGACTCACCATAAAAGCTTACAACTCAGATACCCTTCTTGGAGAGAGCAATCAGCAAGACTGTTTTCCATGTTATGAACCTCAGGTCAGCCAGATTAGCTGGTTCATACTGAACAAGTGTTAGCTTCTCTAGCACAAAATTAAGATCTATCTTAAGGATCTTGGAGGCATGTTATGAAAAACCCCTTTTTAAAAAACTTTTGACATTAAAATGAATTGAAAGAGGAGGATCCATGAGCAGACATGCTGAAATGACTGAACCTTAATGGAGGAATGAGAAAGGCCACATGATAGTAACTCACACAAATACTGCAAATTCAGAGAGCAACTATCCCTGAATAGGTGCTGGTAGGTTGTTGACCTTTTTCCATTTACTTATATATGACTTTCTAATAGCAGGCTTTCTTACCTCTAATAGTACCTGCTGCACGTTCTCAGTAAACAGGTGCCTTAAGAAATTATGTCCCTATCATCCAGGTGTTCAACTAACATTGATTGGGATCACGTGTATCAAACACCCCTGTTCTTGACCGAGTACATCCAGTCTATGAGGAAGCTTGGGATCAGGTGTAACAAACACCCCTGTTCTTGAGTGAGTACATCCAGACTGTGAAGAAGCTTGTGGTAATTGCCCCTGGCCTTTTCCAAACATATGGTTGCATGGGCCAGAATGGAGTACCACAATGATCTTGGGGAATTTCTTCTGAATCTTCAGAAGTACCCTAGTATCATTGTAAGGGGTAGAAAATCATGTAGGAACATTCCTGTCCAAGGAATAGAAAAGGCATCTGTCTTCCAAGCCTTTTTGCATGGATTCCTGGAGACGAATCTTGCCAGCTGATTGTTCAGAGAGGAGGCAAATATGTCAACTTGAGGAACCCCTTACAGATGGATCAAATCTTGGAAGACCCCCCCAATCTAGTTTCTATTCCTGAGGGTCTGTCCTTGCCATGCTCAGCTTGTCTGCCACAAAGTTTTGCTGTGATGGAATGTAGGTTGCCTTTACATTTGGAATGGGCTGTGAATCTATACCTAATCTAACATGGCGAGTCTGGAAAGGGGGTATGACCTGGTTTCCACTTGCTTGTTAATGCACCAAATAACTGTGTTATTGTCTGCAACAACTTAAAGAGGTTCAGGAGACCAAATATGATTTAGAGAGTTGAGTGCCTTGATCAGAGCAAGCATCTTTTTATACTTATCTGTTTGCATCTGCCCTTGGTATCCCATACACCTTGCAGTTTAATCCCTCCTGAAACTGCTCCCCAGACAAAGTCCGAGGAGTCTGTGGGGATTGACTGCTTTGGAACAAGGAAGGAGAAGGGGAATCCCAGATTTAAGGATATTTGCAATTTCTACCAAGTTATTTCTCTTCTGACAAACCCCAACACTGGGATTTGAAAAGAGAAAGGATGTTTGTGCTGGGACCAAAGAGACATCAGATACCATTGTATTTTTCTCATATGGATTCTTGCCTGGGGTATCATGAGAAGCACAGATGCCATGAGACCCAGTATCCTTAGGTATTCTGTCACAGTGGCCAAACTCTGAATGGAAAACCTTAGAAATCTATTTTTTCATGTGGAAGAAAATTTCTTTGAACTGAGGTATCTAGCTGACACCCCAGGAGCACAATTCTATGTGAAGGAGTCAAAAAAAGAATCTTGAATTATCTCTTGGAATCCCATTTTGTGTAAGAGATTTCTCACCCATAAAAGAAAAGCAGCACACAAGCAGGCCAAGGTGTCCACAGTACAAATAAAAACACAAAATCCACCAAGAAAAGCACTGACTTCATCAGAAATAATAAAATACACTTCCAAGTCACTTAAACCATTCAAAAAAACATTTGACCAATCAGATCTCAATAATAAATCAATTAAATACATAAGAACATTTAAAGACATACTACAAAAAATGTGCATCTCAAAGCATCCACACAGTTAACACAGTTTAAAACAGAAGGGCATTCACCCCTGTATATTCACTTTAGTAATTTTCCTATTTTTAAGAAACATTTTATGTTCACCATATCATTCAGACCAGGGGGTAAATAAGAAGCCAGTTTAATCTGCCATTCTGCCTCTCTTTGTTCAACATAATTTCTAAAGTCCCCTCCCCTAAGGTCACGTTTAACAACTTCCACTATAGAAAAAGTAAGTTTCTTCCAGTTAGAACATGTCAAAGAATGCTTAAAAAGGGCATTATTACTATTTTTTGTTTTTATAGCATACAAGTGCTCTAATACCCATTTTCTTAAACTTCTGGTAGACATACCCACTTAAAAACTTGGGCATGTTGAACACATTGCAAGATACACTATCCTTGTTGTACCACAGCTCAATTTTCCAGGGATGGGTATAGTAAACTGTAGATGTTCCAGAAACACAAAAGGACCTTCAGAAATAAATCTACATGCCCTGTACCCTGAACATTTGAACATACCCCCAGTTTCACCAGAAGTAAGGGTTGGCCCAAAATGATTATTTTCTAACAAATGTTTAAAATTTTGATTTTTCTTGTAAACAAAATGGGGGCCTTCTCCAAGAACTTTAGATAAATCTGCATTACACGTAACTACTTTCCAGTTCTCACTAATAATCTGACGAATATAATTACTGTCTATCCAACAGAATCTGGGACCTTCTGCCCCTCTCTCTTTTGTATGTGTGCCACTATGTACTACATTCTGAACTTTATTAACAAAACCTCTTAGCAGAATAGGAGGAAACTCTGTCACCTATGAATGACCTCTTGAGCCATATTTTCAAGTAGGGCTCCAGGGCAACCTCTTTCCAAATAGAACTCTTTTATGATGTTAATTTCCTTCAAAAAAAGAACAGAATCTTCCACTATCATTCGAGATGCTCAAATGAACTGTCCTGTAGGAATATTTTTTCTCATTAAGTAAGGGTGGCAACTAAATGGACATAGCTGTTACAGAATGTACTCTTGCAATGAATACTACTCAAAAACATATTCTTGTTAGTGTCCATTATCAAGTTAACATCCAAAAAGGAAACCTTGTTTCCTGTTTCCCCCACCACAAACTTTAAAAATGTAGTACTAGCACTTAAAAGCTTCACAAACTCATTGACATTAAAATTGTCTCTGTAAACTATAAAGAACAGATAATCTGCAAATCTTTTATAAAAGATCATTTGTTCTGAATAATTAATGTGTTGCAGTATTTCCATGTCCCACCAACCTAATACCAAATTTGCATAGGTTGGGCCAACAGTGGCCCCCATGGCCATCCCTTGTAATTGTTTATAAAATTGCTTGTTAAAAATAATTTGTTGTCCAATAATAAATCTAACAAAGCAGTATAAGTAATAATACTATTGTTAAACTTGTATGCTTCCCCACAAACCATCTTACATAATCAACCCCACCATCTTTAGGGATGCAAGTGAATAAGGAAACAACATTAACAGTGAACATCAGTAAATTTTCCAACCTAAAGTCTGAGGAAGAATAAAGGACCTAAGCAGGACCAAAAAAATCCCAAGAATCAGCTACATAAGAAGGAAGCTGCTTAACTAGTGGATTCAACACTGAATCTAAATACAAAGAAATACAGTCAGTGCAACTTCCTAAGGCTGATATAATAGGTCTGAATGGAGGCTTTTCAACATTTTTGTGAAGTTTGGGAAATTCCAAACATCACACCCACCCTAGGATTATCCACACATAAAAATTCAAACACTTCCCTAGTTATTTCAGATTTCATAAACATGTCATATAATAAGAAGTTATGTACGTACCATAACGTTCCATGTTAGCTGTCTTCTTCTCGCCTTCTTTCTTGCTGGTTGGGTTCGGAGTCAATCCTCGGCTCTGACTTGGCCATCTTCTAAAGCTTGAGAGCTATTTACTGGCTCGAGGCCTCCCCATATCCCACAATGCCTGGCGCTAGATCCCCAGATCTCATTTGGTAGACCTAACTACAGACAAATATAAGGACACCTGTCCTAACAGCATATGTTTAGCTACAGAGTTAAAAGGTTGAGAGAACAAACCAGATAAGACCCAGCCAGCTAAAATTAACTCAGAGGGCAACTCTTCTCGGTCTATTAGGATAGGGGGATGGAGGGTGGGACACAAGAAAAAAGGTGAGAAGAATACAACTATCATGGAACATTATGGTAGATACATAACTTCTTAATGTTAAGTTGTCTATCTCACCTTCATTCTTGCTGGTTGGGACAGCATCCCTAGCACCTCAGTCCTGTGTGGCTCATCGGAACAGACTCTTCAGCACAGTGGAACCAAAATCAGCTCTGCTCCTAGAGGCCACATCCAACTTATAACGAGAAATAAATGTATGGGGAGTGGCCCATGTAGCTGCCGCACAAATGGCTTTCATTGGTAATCTTGCCTGAAAAGCTACAGAAGTAGCTAAAGCCTTAGTAGAGTGGCCTTTTGGTTTAGCAGGGTGATGTTTGTTCCTCAGTTGATAAATCAAAGTAATAATAGAAGTCAACCACCTAGATAGAGTTACTTTAGACACTGGTAGA
Source organism: Protopterus annectens (assembly GCF_019279795.1). NCBI lineage: Eukaryota > Metazoa > Chordata > Ceratodontiformes > Protopteridae > Protopterus > Protopterus annectens. Next base: position 12,080,158 of record NC_056740.1, read on the forward strand.
CCTTGTTTACCTTCAGCATAGGACAGGAAGAGCTGATCTGATTTTCTAATTTGTTTAGTCCTATGCAAGTAGAAACGTAATTGTCTATGAACATCCAACTGATGTAATTTATGTTCAGCTTTGTTGGAATAATTTGGGAAGAAGACTGGAAGATCAATGGACTGATTCAGATTACTCTCAGAAGGTACCTTGGGAAGGAAGGAGGGATTAGTCCTGAGCGAAACTCTGTCATTATGGAAAACTAAATAAGGAGGGTGAGCACAAAGGGCCCTGGAGTTCGGAAACTCTTCTGGCTTTGGTAATTGCCACAAGAAAGAGGGTTTTCCAAGAAAGAAAATTTAGGAAACATGAAGCTGCGGGTTCAAAGGGGGGAAATATTAGGGAAGCTAAGATCAAATTAAGATCCCACGGAGGCGGGGGATCTCTTACTGGGGACCTGAGCAAAGTAGTCCCTTTGAGAAAAGGTTTGCAAAGCTTATGGGACATGATACTAGTTTTAGATAGGCCTGTATGAAAATTTGAAATTGCAGCTAACTGAACTCTAATGGTGGCAGAAGAGGACCCAGCCTGAAAAAGTTCCACTAAGAAATCTAAAATGTGGTGGACCGGGGCTGAAAAAGGATCTATGTTTTTAGACTCTGCCCAGCAAGAGAAACATTTCCACTTACTAGCATAAGTTTTTCTGGTGGTAGATTTGTGTGAAGATAAAATGATATCTGAAGTAGGCGCTTCATTTGTCAGCAACCTTTGGGATACGGATCTGATCTCGGATCCGAGCTGGCAACTTCTACCACAGCATAGATCCGAGCTCCTAGCTCCTCCCTTTACCCATAATCCCCTGCCAACCCTGACAGATCTCAGATCTAGTTTGCCGCGCTTCAAGCTACAAGCTAGGTTCCTGAGCTCCTGGTTGATCGAAACTTTGTGAGGAAAAAATTTCCATTTTCTTCCTTTTTTCTTTTGCTGTGAGTGAGAGTGATTGGTTAGGTACCCTATAGCCCTTTTTTTTAGCTAACTAAATTTTATTTTTTTTTTGTGATCCTTTTTCTCCTCCCTTCCTCGCTGGTCGTAGTGTGTGTATGTGGTGTGTGTAGGGGCCTAGTGAGTGTGTTTTCCCTTTATTTAAAATGTCAGAGGCCCCTAAAGCCATTTTTTCTAAGTGCACCGAGTGTGGCCATAAGCTTTCACCGGCGGATGGCCACACTCAGTGCGTTAGGTGCCTTGGGGTTGAACACCTCTCCTCTGGATGCGCGATTTGCATGGCGTTCAACCCCAGGGCACTTAAGGACCGGAGGTCGAAGCTGATTCTGGTGGGCCTTTTGCCCCCAGATCCGGCTCCGGCCTCCGGTACTTCTGTGGCCGCTATCCAGCCCTCGGTGGCGGCCACTCCTGCCTCCCTCCCTCCGGTCGGGACTCAACCTCCCGCTTTGGCTTCAGAGGAGAGGGAGGCCAAGAAAGACAAGCGGAGAGAGAAGCACCATAAGCGGCAGGCCGAGGACCCCTCCTCGGCTCCGCCCACCAAACGGGCTTCTCCCTCCAGGGCTTCTGGATCGCCTCCTCCTTGGATCCGATCCCCTTGCTTCTCACCGGGACCCGAGGAGGGGGTGACCTGGTCCTCGTCGAGGTCATCGAGGCGGCACTCCAGGCCTGCCTCGGTGGCCTCTTCGAGGTCCACTTATAGCATGTCGGATGCAGACATGGACCGGATGATGAGGAGGTTCATCCAGGTGGGAGTGCTCTTGCCTCCCCTCCTCTGGGGGGGAGCTCGACTCCATTCTTTGCTCCAATCGCTCCTTCTCCGACCCGTTTTCCGGGTTCAGAGTGTTCAGAGCCGAGCCGCGTTGGATCCGGGGGTGGGTCAGAGCCGACAGTGCTAGGCACTTTGGCTCTGACTGTTCCCTCGAGTTTGTCGGATCCGACCTCTTGGAGCCGCGGGCCGAGCTTTGGATCCGAGGGATTTGGTGTGCCTTCAGCTCCGTCCCTGTCGGAGTACGCGGGTCCTTCGGATCTGATGGTCTCGGCCCCGGGTCCGGTCCCCGCTTCGGATCCGGGTGGGAGTCGACTCTCGGTTCCTATCGAGGGCGGCTCCCCCTCGGCTTTTGCTGCGGTGGAGAGGGCACTGTTGAGTGCATCCGGACCTCCGGTCCTGGCTTCGGCTCTCCCCTGCACTTCCTCTCAGCTGGTCCAGGCTCCCATCACCCGGCCTTTGGGGCAGCCTGCTTCAGTGCCTCGGGGTGTTCCTTCGGAACATGACATTGCTGGTGAGACTTCCTCGGACAGCCCCCCCCCCGAGGAGGTTTCTCACAAGTCTAAGTGTAAGAAGAGGCACGTGGACTCCCCCGAGTCCCTTACAGAAGATATGGACTTAGATGAAGGGGAAGGCTCCCCGAGGTCACCCCCCCAAGGATGTCTCCTTTGGAGACATCATGGAAGTGCTTAGGATCGGGGGGGGTTGGTCTGCCCTCAAGTCTTCCTCCGATGAGTCCGTATTCCTAGAGGCATTCGAAGCAGGGCCATCTACCTCTTGGGTGCCCCCCCCGACCACCTGGTGGACTTTATTGCCACCAGGGCTTGGAGGGAGCCGGACACTGTAGAGCCAGTCCCCAAGCTTCCGGACAGGATCTTGAGTGCCCCCGCAGAGAGAACCCATTGGAGCAGAAGTCCCCCTGTGGATGCCATGTTGGTGGCGGCGGCCACCAAGAGAGAGTTGGCTCAGGAGAGCCCCACGGTCCACCCACCGAGCAAGGAAGTTCAGCAACCTTCTCGATGAGGGCGCTGAACTATATGGCACACATCATCCGGATGCAGCAGGATCTAATAAAAGAATACGCTGCCTCCCCCTCAGAGTCCATGTCGGAAGGGGACAAACAACTGCACTCCTCCCGAATGTCCACTCTACGGTCCATTTCTAACACCTCTATGCGGCTTTTGTCTCACGCCACTGAGGGAGCCACTAGAGCTGGTGGAGTCGGCCTGGTCATGAGGCGACAAGCCTGGCTCCGACATTGTGTCTTCTCGGAACCCTTTAAGGCGTCATTTGCGAATGCCCCCTTTGATGGTTCTGCTGTGTTTGGCAAAACCGTTCATGACACTTTAGTCCAGAGCGAGAAAGACAGGAAGACGTTATATGCTGGAGTCCGCTTCTCTGGTCCCCAGAGGTCCTTTTCCAAGAACCAAAAGGGTCAGAAGAAGATGTGGTTCCGGAAATCGCATCAATCCCAGTCTGCTCCGGATAACCAGTCCTCTCGTGGCAGAGGAGGACAGGGAGGATGCTGCCCTAGAGGCAGAGGGGTCCCAGGAATTTTGGGTCCAGAGAACCCTTCTGTGAGAGGCCCATGCAGAACCCTTGAGGGGTTGCCCGGCTGCTCCACTCTGGAGGCAGTCGGGGGGCGTTTTTTGAGGCACCTAGCAATGTGGGAGTCCATAACAACAGATCACTGGGTGCTTCGCATCATATCCAGAGGTTACCAAATTCCCTTTATTGTAACCCCCAAAACCAGAAGCCTCCCCGACGTACCACCCAGTCAGAGGGAGGCGGCTGCCACAGAAATTCAGCAGCTTTTACAAAAAAGAGCCATCCAACCCTCGGATCAGGGTTTTACTCCAGGTTCTTTCTGGTGCCAGAAAAGACGGGGGACTTGAGGCCCATCCTTGACCTCTCTCTCTTGAACCTGGCAGTACCCAAAGAAAAATTCCGGATGGTCACGCTGCAATCTGTTCTCCCCCTGTTATGGGAGAACTATTGGATGTGCTCAATAGACCTCAAGGATGCGTACTATCACATTCTAGTGGACAGACACTCCAGGAGGTTTCTCCGCTTCTGGCTGGGAGCCAGTCACTTTCAGTTCAGGGCCCTCCCCTTCGGTCTCACCTCAGCCCCCAGGGTGTTCACCAAAGTCTTAGCAGCAATAGCGGCCCACCTGAGACTCCAGGGAATTCAGGTCTTTCCGTATCTGGACGACTGGCTCCTTACCGCCCCAACAAGGCATCTGCTCTGCTCATGCAGGGATTACTTCCTCAATCTTGCTCCACATCTAGGATTGACGGTCAACATGGCCAAGTCCTTTCTGGCTCCTACACAGGTAATAGATTTCATAGGGGCGAGACTGGATTCCAAACTAATGCTTGCTTTCCTGACTCCAGATCGGCTTCAGAACCTGAGGTTGCATGTACAGGCCATCCTCCAACTTCAAGCTCCACCGGCGGAATTGGTCCTGAGGGCTCTAGGGTCCATGGCGGCAGCAATTTCTCTGCTGCCCTTGGCCTGTCTGAATATGAGGGTCCTGCAGTGGACCCTTCAGGTGCAATGATCCCTGTCTCGCAACCCCCTGTACCATCACATTCCCCTAAACAGGACTTGCAGAAGGTCGCTCGTGTGGTGGCTCCAGTCCCCGAGCCTCCACACGGGACATCCATTCTCGATGCCTCCTCCCATCGCCACAGTGACCATGGACGCTTCTCGCCTGGGGTGAGGGGGGCATTATTCAGGCAGAATGGTCCAAGACACGTGGAACGACATAGAGACCTCCTTGCATATCAATGTTCTAGAGATGAGGGCGGGGCTTTTGATGTTGCAGGCACTTCACGACCTTCTTCCGATTGGGACGATTGCGGTACATACGGACAACATGTCAGTGGTCTGGTACATCAACAAACAGGGGAGAACCAGGTCTTATCCTCTTTGTTGCGAGGCCATGAGAGTGTGGGAATGGGCAATATCCACCAACCGTTTTCTCATTGCAACGCACATTCCGGGATGGTCCAACATCCTAGCAGACAGGCTCAGTCGTACAATCCTGACTCCATACGAATGGTCTCTCAATCCTCTAGTATAGCAGAGCGAATATTTGCCCAATGGGGGCAACCCTGTTGTGATCTTTTTGCCTCTCCCTCAAATACCAAATGCAACAGTTACTTTGCTCTAATCCCCCCTCTGAGGGAGTCCCCGAGAGACTCTCTAGTACATGCTTGGCCTCCCGGTCTTCTTTACGCTTACCCTCCACTGCCCCCGATGCTAAAACTTTTACAGAAAGCCAGTCAGTTGGGGAGCAAGATGATCCTCATTGCCCCATTCTGGCCTCATCAGACGTGGTTCCCGTACCTATGGTCTCACCTGATTCATCTGCCCTGGATTTTGGATCCCCTTCCGGATCTCATTACTCACCCCCTGGGTCTTCCAACCCCCAACCTGGTCAACCTCAAGCTGACGGCTTGGTTGCTCCAGTTCCACTCCTGATAAGGACTCCCGGAATCTCCTCACCAGTCAAAGCCATTCTAGTAGCAGCACACAATCCATCCACCAGAAAGGTCTATCGGAGTAAGTGGAAACGCTTTTCCATCTGGGCTGAGCACCATCATTTAGATCCTTTTACAGTGCCTTTAACATCGGTTTTGGATTTTCTAACTACCCTTTTTCATCAGGGGGCTAGCTGTTCTACAGTCAAGGTGCAACTAGCAGCAATTTTGCACTATCATGTAGGGCATGAGTCTGGCCCTCTTATTACCTCCAAGCTCTGTAAAGCTTTCCTTAAGGGTACCTTCCTCCTCAGACCTCCTGTCAGGGAGGTAGTACCCCCATGGAATTTATCTTTAGTTCTACAGGCCTTGACAAGCCCCCCTTTCGAGCCGGCGGCCACGGTTGATCTCAAATACCTCTCTTGGAAAACGGCCTTTCTGGTGGCCATTACTTCAGCTAAAAGAGTCTCTGAACTTCAGGCTCTCTGTGTCAAGCCACCGTATTTGACCTTCCATCAGGATAGAGTTTACCTCAGGATCAATCCATCTTTTCTGCCTAAGGTATCTTCTGAAGCAAACATTAATCAATCTATTAATCTTCCCGTGTTCTTCCCCGACTATCAGAACAAAGGAGAATATAAGCTGCATTCTTTGGACGTGCAGAGACAACTGCGCTTTTATATTCATCGAACGGCTGGTCATAGACAATCCGACCAGTTGTTTGTCTCCTTTGCCAAAACCAACCTAGGCAAGTCGGTTTCTAAAGTTACCCTGTCACGATGGATAGCTTGTTGTATTCTCTTAGCATATCAGAGTTCGGGAAGGCCTGCACCTCAGGAAGTCCACACTCACTCTACCAGGGTCGTTGCTACATCGGCTGCTTGTAGATCTAGGGTTCCCTTGGATGATATTTGTTCCGCAGCCACTTGGGCTTCATCCCATACCTTTATCAGCCATTACAAACTGGATGTTGTCTCCAGAGGTAGGGCGTCCTTTGGCTCTGCAGTGCTCCGGAATATCCTTCCATGAAGGCCACCCAAGATTCAGGTAGCTGGGGACTCTGTCCCAAAGGTTGCTGACAAATGAAGTGTCTACTTCAGATTAAGAAGTTATGTACTCACCATAACGTTCCATCTGAGTAGGTATCTTCATTTGTCTGCAACCATCCCACCCGCCTTCCCCCTGACCAATATGATTCTAAGTAGGAGTTGTCTTACATGAGTCCCTTCCGGGACACACTACCAAGTTGTTATATGGGGCAAACTTGATCTGAGGTCAGTCAGGGTTGGCAGGGGATTATGGGTAAAGGGAGGAGCTAGGAGCTTGGATCTATGCTGTGGTAGAAGTTGCCGGCTCGGATTCGAGATCGAATCCATATCCCAAAGGTTGCAGACAAATGAAGATACCTACTCAGATGGAACGTTATGGTGAGTACATAACTTCTTATTCACGCACCGATTGGGAAATGTCCGGAAGCCTGGCTAAGGTTGGAAGTGGAGCAACCAAGCAGCTCCGGCTCTGAACTCAAGGGGTGAGTCGAAGGAGGAACTACTGTAGAGACGGGCAGAGCCGAACCCTGATGAGGGGGGCTGGATAGCATTTTAGCCAGGGCCTGCGATTTCAAAAGTCTGCTCACCACTCTCTCCAAGTCATGGTCAGACAGTCTCAAAGACCGAGTAGAGTGAGATCGGTGACTTTGCTCCGACTGTAACAGAGGCAACCCTGGAGCCTAGTGAATCGACTCTAGGGATGGGGACCTAGAATGCTTTCGACTCCCTGAAGGTTCCGACACCAGGATCGGAGCCGACTGAGAGGCAGGTACTTCGGTTCCGGCCGGAACCGAAGTCGAAGCAGATGCCACACCCGATGACTGCTCTGAGCTGGGAGCCGACAGCTTCAATGGCTTGGAGGGTTTCCCTGGCTGAGTCTTAGCAGATGACCCTTCAGGTTTTAGTAATCCTTTAAGGATTAACTTATTCCTATGCTCCTGTAGGACTCTTGGACTAAAGGCGTGACACACCGAACAAGAGTCCTGCAGGTGTAGGGTGCTCAAGCAGACACAAGAAGTGTGACCATCTGTCAGAGACATTTTCTGACAGCATGAGTCACACTTCTTGAATCCCGATACCTTAGTATCTTTGGACATCCTGTAAAAAGAAAAATCACAGGAAAAAAAGGCCAACAGTACAACAGTAGGTAACAAGTATAAAGAACCGTACACACAAAAAAAAAAACAGTTACCATACCTTAACAATACACACACACACACACTATAACTATAATATATATATATATATATATATATATATATATATACTATAAAAAGTAAAGTACTACATCTATTTCTACCTGAAAACACTACAAAGGTATTTTAGAGAACAAGGGTTAGCCTCTAACTAAAATGGCTACCTTGAAGAGAGAAAAAGAGAGGTGGGAAGGGAAAACTCTCTAACAGTAAAAACAAGTTTTCTAAGGGGATGGGATAGATCTAAAACTACACAGAGACAAAAAGTACTAAACTACTATAATAAGAACTAAACGCTAACTATTTATATGAAAATTTTTTTTATATAAAACCTATCAAAAGACAAAAATACGACCTGAACCAGCAAAAGCAACCTCATAGCAGAAGCGGCAAACGAGATCTGGGGATCTAGCGCCAGGCATTGTGGGATATGGGGAGGCCTCGAGCCAGTAAATAGCTCTCGAGCTTTAGAAGATGGCCGAGTCAGAGCCGAGGATCGGCTCCGAACCCAACCATCAAGAATGAAGGCGAGATAGACAACTTAACATTGTACTGTGGATACAGGCATAACTTTTAACAATTTCAAACTTCATGACTTTCCTATACTGTAATACATTTGCTACATAATTTCCATAGCTTCTATGTAGTCAATTGAATTCATTATGACAATAGCCACACCCTTATCTGCCTTCATAAACCTTAAATCTTTCCTTGAAATAAGTTCATTCAGAGCTTTTTCATTAAAGTTTAAATTAAACATTTTTCTGTTTTGATTTTGTAACATACTTCTAATATCTTTTTCACAGAAAACCTCAAAGGCTTTTACAGTATGCACTAAACCAGGATTAAAGGTGGACAGCTTTGACAAAAAATTGCAATAACTGTGACCAACATCATTCAGTCTTCTTCTTTCGGCTTTTCCCGGTTAGGGGTCTTCGCAGCGGATCACCTGTCCGTTCATGATTGGTAGTGGAGTTTTACAGTGTCGAGTTGCCAGCCCAGTGCCCAAACTTCCATAGAAGGCACACACACGCACACACGCATTCATACCTAGGTTCAATTTTAGATTATACCATGACCCCCCCAAAACGTGCACGCTGATTGGCCAGCGTGCACATTGTAAATCGAGTTATACTAATGGAAAAAGGTTCGGTCGCCCGGACTTTTTTCCATTAGTATAACTCTACTTTTAAAACACTGTCTCGCTATGTTAAATGGGTTTAACATAGCGAGACAGCTTTAAAATAAGCAACGGAGATCTCCGGTGCTTATTTTAAAGCTGTCTCGCTATGCTAAACCCATTTAACATAGCGAGACAGGTTTTAAAAAAAAGCAACGGAGAAGCAAGATCTCCGTTGCTTTTTACTGTTTAGCTATGTTAAATGGGTTTAACATAGCGAGACAGTTAAAATAAGCAACGGACATCTCCGTTGCTTATTTTAACTGTCTCGCTATGTTAAACCCATTTAACATAGCGAAAACAGTAAAAAGCAACGGAGATCTTGCTTTCTCCGTTGCTTTGCCACAGCTCTGATGTACTGCGCAGGCGCGCAGTACATCAGAACTGCCGCGGATGCCAGACATCTGTGGAAGGGCAGTAAACAGGCATTATACTATGCCATTATTTAAGAAAAGTAATAGTTTCTTTTCTTAAATAATGTCATGGTATAATAGCAATAACCCACTTCTGGGTGTGGGTAATGCTGTATTTACCCACGGTTGACTTTGTTTGGTCCCTCGGGCTTCACCCTCAGGACCAAACCATGCCAACCGTGGGTAAATCCAGCATTACCCACACCCAGGCGTGGGTTATTGCTATAGTATCCAATCCACCTACAGCATGTCTTTGGGATGTGGGAGGAAACCGGAGCACCCGGAGGAAACACATGCAACCACAGGGAGGACATGCAGACTCCGCATAGAAGGCACACCAGCCGAGAATCGACCCGGAGAATCTGTTGCTGTGAGGCGGCAATGCTAACTGCTGCACCACCGTGGCCGCCTGTGACCAACATCATTGAATATATACTTTAAATTTAACTTACGAGTGTAGAGCTTGAGTTCTATCAGAGTTTTTGTAACATTCGCCCTCCTACTGGGCTGGAAATTAAGTCCTAGTTTCAACAATTTAATGTGCTCATCAGAAATGTTAAAAGCAGACAAATTATAAACTGAGATAGAATTACCCAGTCCAACAGCCACAGAACTAAGTTCTTATACACTTTCAGATGAAAACAAATGTGAAGAAAGTACATTTTCACTATTAGAACTCACAGAAGGACAGGCCAATGTTACTTCCGAGCCGTACTTCGCCCTCTGCTGTGTGTCTGATATCCCCTGCTCCTCATTTTCTCTTTCCAACTGAAATACCCTTGTAAAAAAGAGGAAAATTTATTCATACTTGCTCCTGTACTGCTGGAACCATCTTTAGAGCTGGGCTGATGTACTGAATGAGCCACAAAGTTGCAACCTTCACAGAAGCTGAATCCAAACCACTAACAGCTGATGAACTCATCTCTGGCTGTAAAGGTGGAACAGTAGTGTTAGACCCACTACCTGAGTGTACTGCTGGCTGAGCCTCCTTAATAACATTTGAGCTTGTTTCTTTGCCTGGTCTAGAAGGAAAGGGAACAAAATCACCATAAACAGTGCCCCCTGCATATGCTGCCAAGTACCTGTGGATTTTTTTAGTTTTACATTGAACTATTATTTGCTCATACTCTTCAACATTTTTAATCAACTGCTCATACTCAAATCTTGAGTCTGGACAATTAATAAGTAGTTCACCAATGGTGGCATCCATCTCTGTCAGGGAAACATGTAATTCTGCCAAAACAGTACTGTTGCTTTTAATAAGAAGCTTTAAAAAGTTTTTACCAGCATTGTCAAAGAAAGTAGATAGCTCCTTAAAAAAACAGACTGTCCGTAGAGACTCCATTAGATAGTTTAAAAAGTCGAAGACCCTTAGATACAATGCCAGCATTAATACAGTATTCAAAATATTTATTTTCTACATGAAGTGCCCGATAACGCTTCAAACCTCTTTCCATTTTGTCCAACAGAGAGGTGACATTATTTTTAGCAGCAAAGTTATTATTTGTTAAAACTATATCCCCTGCAAACGGGTCAAAACTAACATTTAAAAACTAACTAGTTGTTCTGTTTGTTGAATTACCTTGACAATACTCCTGCCTTGGAAACAAAGTAGGATTCAGGGGAAAATTATTAAAAGAGTTAGTAACTTTGCAACTCTCTCTATTTTTAGCTGTCAAAACAGTCAAAGACCTCTGCATTTCACCTACTGCTGAAATAAGTTCATCAAGTGTTTTTTTCTTTTCTGGTAGGTGTAGAATGTAGAGTCAAGTCCAAATCATCGTCCTCTAGTGCTCCAGCCATGTGTTGCTACAACAAAAACCAATAAAAGAAAAGCAGCACACAAGCAGGCCAAGGTGTCCACAGTACAAAAAAACACAAAATCCACCAAAAAAAGCACTGGAGAAGCTAAGAAAGTTCTTTTTTAGCATAGTTAAAATTTAATGTTCGCTATTTGTCCCAAAGACGTCATTAGAAATAATAAAATACACTTCCAAATCACTTTTAAACCATTCAAAAAATATTTGACCAATCAGATCATCTCAATTATAAATCAATTAAATACACAAAAACATTTATACTACAAAAAATGTGCATCTCAAAGTGTCCACACAGTTTAAAACAGAAGGGCATTCACCCCTGTATATTCACTTTAGTAATTTTCCTACTTTTAAGAAACATTTTATGTTCACCATATCATTCAGACCAGGAGGTAACTAAGAAACAAGTTTAATCTGCCATTCTGCCTCTCTTTGTTCTTTGTTACACTCGTAAGTTAAAATGTAAAGTAATTATTGAATTATGTTGGTCACAGTTATTGTAATTTTTTGTCAAAGCTGACCACCTTTAATCCTGATTTAGTGCATACTGTAAAAGCATTTGAGGCTTTCTGTGAAAAAGATATTAGAAGTATGTTACAAAATCAAAACAGAAAAATGTTTTATAATTTAAACCTTAATGAAAAGAAAGCTCTGAATGAACTTATTTCAAGGAAAGATTTAAGGTTTATGAATGCAGATAAGGGTGGGTCTATTGTCATAATGAATTCAACTGACTACATAGAAGGTATGGAAATTATGTTAGTAAATGGATTAGAGTATAGGAAAGTCATGAAGTTTGAAATTGTTAAAAGTTATGCCTGTATCCACAGTACATTATATGACATGTATTATTTATTAACTCTGAAATAACTAAGAAAGTGTTTGAATTTTTATGTGTGGCTAATCCCAGGGTGGGTGTGATGTTTGGAATTCATAAACTTCACAAAAATGTTGAAAAATCTCCATTCAGACCTATAATATCAGCCTCAGGAAGTTGCACTGACTGTATTTCTTTGTATTTAGATTCAGTGTTGAATCTCTAGTTAAGCAGCTTTTTTCTTATGTAGCTGATTCTTGGGATTTTTTGGACCAGCTTAGGTTCTTTTTTCTTCCTCAGACTTTAGGTTGGAAAATTTACTGATTCTCACTGTTGATGTTGTTTCCCTATTCACTTGGATCCCTAAAGATGTTGGGGTTGATTATGTAAGATGGTTTATGGGGAAGCATACAAGTTTAATTAACAATAGTATTATTACTTATACTGCTTTGTTAGATTTATTATTAGACAACTTCTTTTTGTTTAACAAGCAATTTTATAAACAATTACAAGGGGTGGCCATGGGGGCCACTGTTGGCCCAACCTATGCAAATTTGATATTAGGTTGGTGGGACATGGGAATACTGCCACACATTGATTATTCAGAACAAATGATCTTTTATAAAAGATTTGCAGATCTGTTCTTTATAGTTTACAAAGACAATTTTAATGTCAATGAGTTTGTGGAGCTTTTAAGTGCTAGTACTACATGTTTAAAGTTTGTGGTGGGGGAAACGGGAAACAAGGTTTCCTTTTTGGATGTTAACTTGATAATGGACATTAACAATAATGTGTTTTTGAGTAGTATTCATCTCAAGAGTACATTCTGTAACAGCTATGTCCATTTAAAGAGCTGCCACCCTTACTTTATGAGAAAAATATTTCTAGAGGACAGTTCATTCGAGCATCTTAAATGATAATGGAAGATTCTGTTTTTTGAAGGAAATTAACCTCATAAAAGAGTTGTTTTTGGAAAGAGGTTACCCTGGAGCCCTACTTGAAAATATGTCTCAAGAGGTCAATCATAGGAGACAGACAGAGTTTCCTCCTATTCTGCTAAGAGGTTTTGCTAAAAAAGTTCAGAATGTAATATCTAGTGGCACACATACAAATGGGGGGGGGGGGCAGAAGGTCCCAGATTCTGTTTGGATATGAATGTAGACAGTAATTACATCTGTCAGATTATTAGTGAGAATTGGAAAGTAGTTACGTGTAATGCAGGTTTATCTAAAGTTCTTGGAGAAGGCCTCCATTTTGTTTATAAGAAAAATCTAAATTTTAAACATTTGTTAGAAAATAATAATTTTGAGCCAACCCTTACTTCTGGTGAAACTGGGGGTATGTTCAAATGTTCAGGGTGCAGAACACGTAGATTTTTTTCTGAGGGTCCTTTTGTGTTTCTGGTTTCTACAGTTTATTATACCCATCCCTGGAAAATTGAGCTGTGGTACAACAGGGATAGTGCATCTTGTGATGTGTTCAACATGCCCAAGTTTTTATGTGGGCATGTCTACCAGAAGTTTATGGAAATGGGTATTAGAGCACTTGTATGCTATAAAAACAAAAAATAGTAATAATGCCCTTTTTTAAGCATTCTTTGACATGTTCTAACTGGAAGAAATGTACTTTTTCTATAGTGGAAGTTGTTAAACGTGACCTTAGGGGAGGGGACTTTAGAAATTATGTTGAACAAAGACAGGCAGAATGGCAGATTAAACTTGCTTCTTATTTACCCCCTGGTCTGAATGATCTGGTGAACATAAAATGTTTCTTAAAAAATAGGAAAATTACTAAAGTGAATATATAGGGGTGAATGCCCTTGTCTTTTAAACTGTGTTAATTGTGTGGACACTTTGAGATGCACATGTTTTGTAGTATGTCTTTAAATGTTTTTATGTATTTAATTGATTTATTATTGAGATGATCTGATTGGTCAAGTTTTTGAATGGTTTAAAAGTGATTTGGAAGTGTATTTTATTATTTCTGATGAAGTTTTTGGGATGAATAGCGAACATTAAATTTTAACTACGCTAAAAATGAACTTTCTTAGCTTCTCCAATGCTTTTCTTGGTGGATTTTGTGGTTAGATCTCTCACCCAAGTGAGAGGTTCCTGACACTTTGAAAAGATTCTGCAAAAATAAGCAAGCACTTTAATCGTGGAAAATGTGGATACTCTGTAACCTGAATGAGCCATAACTGGAGCTAGACACTTTGTGACCACTCTTGGTGCAGCTGATTGTCCAAAGGGTAAGGCAGAGAACTGATAATGTGATCCTGACACACAAAAGCTTAATACATGCCTGAAGTCTGGATGTATAGGGATGTGATGATAAGTATTTTTTATATGTGGTATCAACAGGAAACGTGAATGAGGAAGAAGCGGTAACAGGTTGTGAAGTGACATTGTTTTGAATGTGGGAGCTATCACAAACAGGTTTAGGAAAGAAATATTCAGAACTCATGTCCAAGTGTTTTTTTCCTTTGGCACTAAAAATATCCTTGAATAAAAACCTTTCCCCACCTGACAAGGAGGAACTGGGTATATCACACCCTGGGAGAGCAAGTGATGAAGGCCAGGTGGAAATAAGAGTCTGGTTTACCCCCTAGAGAGGAGGAAGTTTCTCCCACTTCCATCTGTAACCTTGATGAATGATCTTCAGAATCCATTTGTCTGAAACTACTGTTGCCAAAATAAAAACTGGTGATCCAGACTTTCTGGAAGGTAAATGGGGTGACCTGGCTGGAAGTTGGACAATAGCCCTTAAATAGTCATTCTGACTTGTTGGACTGCCCTTGGTTTGACGAGGTTCCAGAATTGTTTTTGGAACCCCCTTACAATTTCTTCCTAAATGTCTGTTTACTTGCATTTTGTTGCGACTGCTTAATTTATTTTTGGCCAAAATTAGATGAAGTATTACAGAATTCCTCAGAATATTTGGAAAAGGAGGGCTAAAATTTGTAGAGATTCCCTGGATCATCTAACCCCTTTCATCACAGTTTTTGATCACCTCTTAAGCAAAGGGGCCTAAAACTCAACCTCTATCCAAAGGAGAATTTAAATTATAATTTTTAACATCATCTGGAAGTTCTGAGAATGCAGCCATGCAAATCTCCTCAGAACAGTACCAGTGACCATAGCCCTGGAAGAAGTATCAATTGAGTCATAGACACACACTGTAAACAATGAATAGTGACTTGTCCAATAGAAGTGGCAATTATTTAAAGTAGATTTTTTCTTACAAGAAGAAACCGCTGACAACGCAATCTTCATATTTTCATAATTAGTCAGAACACTCTTTAATATATGAGCCTGACGATTCAAAATTCTGAAAATCAAGGTTGCAGAAACATACACCTTTTCCTCATACTTATCAAAGCTATTACCATCCTAATCAGAAAGACTAGGATTGGAACTAACATTTAGCCGCAGTAAGATTACCTAATGCTATAACTACTGGGGCAGGTTTGGAAAGAGTGTATAAAAACTTAAAGACAGAGGAACTACATATGTTCTACCTTAATTTTTCGGGCCAGCTTACTGACTATCAGTAAAATTACAGGCAATAACACATACATCCTCCAAAGTAGATAGAATTGGAGGAACGGGTGAAGTTCCTGGAAATTCCTTCTGTAACAGCTATTGTATTTTTTGAGGGATTAAGAAACCTCAGTGCTCCTCCACTGAAAACACTGGCAAATTCTGTAAATAGTCACAGAGAAAGAGAAACCCCTGCAGGGAAAATCAGAAACTGAGTTCTCCTCAGAGTCTGAATCAGAATTCTAAAGAGAAAACACTGTAGCTGTCCCTTCATCTTCATGTCCTGATTCAGAATCTTGAATCTCTTCAGGAAACAAGGTATTCCTCTTTCTTTTACCATATACTACTGTATAAGAAAAATCAATAGCCTGAATTAAACCCTGAGCCAGACCCAGTAAACTACTCCTGTCTAAGGAAATTTGAGAAGGAGTAGATGCATATTTTGCTTTCTGTTTCTTTTTGACAAGAAATATGGGTCCAATAGGGTTATTACTGACAGCAGCAACAGCTTTCCCAGGATGTGCACAACATTCTGAGGAAACAGGGAAGCTTTCTCTGTTTCCTGTCCTATGACCAACAAGAGTGGCTCCGCTTTGTCCACTGATGAGATTCCAACAGCCACAGAGGACATGGCCAACCCCTGATCTACAGTGGCTATAGGTGCTACACCAGAGGGATCCAGGGTAAAAGATGAATGGTTGTTGTATCTTTCGGCTTTTCCCAGTTAGGGGTCACCACAGCGGAACTCCGGTCTGCTAATGATTGGCAGTAGATTTTTCACGAACGCTGAGGTGCCAGCTCAATGTTCAACCTTCAATGAAGGCACGCCCATTACGCATGTCTTTCAAACGCCCACCCAACCATGGGGAGGACATGCAGACTCCACACAGAAGGCACTCCCCACACTCAAGCCGAGAATCGAACGGGAGAACCTCTTGCTGTGAGGCAATAACCCTACCGCTGCACCACTGCGGATAGATGAGTGGTCTGAGGTACAATTAATAGCCATAGTAGAGTCACCTACTTGCCACTGAGGCAAATTACTAGCCTGCTGTAGGGGCAAAGACTGTTTGCTTAACTTTTTCTTTTTGTGGCTGAAAGAAGTACCGACCATGGGACCAACAGCTTGTTCCATGGTCAAGCCAAAAATAGTACATCTTTCTAGGAGAAAACAAGCAGATAAGCTAGTAAATCTTGAAAGTCTTTAAAAAAAAGTCACTTTTTCACATAAAACACAGTAAAAAGCACTTTAAAACATGTTGCTGGCCCTTAAAAGTAAAATTCACACAGTTTCTTCACAGAAAAAATATTTTTCAATTACTTTAAACAACTTTAAACTGACAGGAAAAAAGAGCACTCTTGTTTAACAAAAGTACAATACAGTCTCATGACAGCCTGTTAAAACACAAAAACTCCTAGCTTTAAAATAACTTTCCTGAACAGGAAAAAAGAAGTTATGTCCTACCATAACATTTCATCTGTGTTGTAGATCTTTGTTCATTCATTACAAATAGGACCTCTGTTCCATCCTCGGAACTGATACAGCCGTTTCCAAGCTCGCGCCAGCCAAAAACTCTCAGCTAAGACCTACCCATAATGCCCTTCTTCTAGTTACTGCAGATCGAGTTTGCCCGCCCTTAGATAATAGATGTAGTAATAGAAAAAATATCCAGGAGTTCCTAAAGTCCACCAGGAGTCCAGGCAGGGGGAAGGAGGGCGAGAAGTAATGAATGAACAAAGATCTACAACACAGATGGAACGTTATGGTAGGGCATAACTTCTTTATCTGATGTTGTAAATCTTTGTTCATTCATTACAAATAGGACCGAGTCCCCAGCTACTTGAGTCCTGGGTGGCCCTAAGGAAGGATATTCTTGAGCACCATAGAACCAAAAGATGCTCATCCCCTGGAAGCCAAATCCAATTTGTAATGAGATATAAAAGTATGAGGTCTTGCCCAAGTGGCTGCTGCACAGATATCATCCATAGAGGCTCTGGAATGAAATGCTATAGAAGTAGCCATAGATCTGGTAGAATGAGCCTTTATTCTGAAAGGTAAGGATAGCGTATTCTGTTGGTAGATAAAAGTAATTACATTTCTAAGCCAGGAGGATAAAGTCACTTTGGAAACAGGTTTAACCAATATGGGTCCTGTAAAGGTCACAGGCAATTTATCTGTTTTCCTGAAAGATTTAATCCTGTCCAAATAACAATGAAGCTGCCGATGCACATCAAGGGTGTGCAAAAGGTACTCCCTTCTGTTAGAATTCTGAGGGAAGAAAACAGGCAGGTCAACAGATTGGTTAATGGAAAAGCCAGAAATTACCTTGGGCAAGAAAGAAGGGTCAGTACGAAGGGACACCGTATCTGTGTGGAAGATCAAGTAAGGACTCTTGACACTCAAAGCCTGCAGCTCAGATACTCTTCCCACTGAGGTAAGTGCTACTAGAAGTAAGGTTTTCCATGGCAGAAATTTCAAATCACATGAATGAAAAGGCTCAAAAGGAGACCCTGTGAGAGACTGAAGTACCAAAGTCAAGTCCCAGGGTTCTAAGGGAGACTTGACCGGAGGTTTAACATGTAATACTTCTTTCAAAAAGGTCTTGCATAGGTTGTGTGACATAACTGAAGAATTATCAAGACCATTATGAAAATTGGTGATAACTGCTAAATGTAGAGTGATCGTTGAAGCTGAGGCTCCTGCATGCAAAAGAGTAGTCAGGTATTGTAAGATCTTTTGAATAGGCATAGCAAAAGGGTCTAAGTTCTGATCTTTGGCCCAAATAGAGAACCTAGCCCATTTACTAGAATCAACTTTCTTAGTGAAAGTTTTGTGCGAAGCCAGAAGAATTTCATGAACAGGAGATGGGATGTCAGGCAGCCTGGCAATCATTGGAAGTGAAGGAACCAAGCTGTGAGCTTGAGACTGTGCAGGTTCAGATGAATCAGTCCCTGAGGATGAGATAACAGGTCTTGGGAATGGTCCAGGATCCACGGACTGTGAATCAGATGAGGCCATAGAAACGGGAAGCAGGCTTAACGGGGCCAGTAGGGGGGCAATGAGGATCACTTTGCTTCTCAACTTTTGAGCTTTCTGGAGAAATTTTGGAATGAGGGGAAATGGGGGAAAGGCATAAAGAAGACCTGGTGGCCAATCGTGGGTTAGAACATCCCTTGATGGTTCTCCCTGAGGGGGGATCAGGGCAAAGTAGCTTCTGCATTTGTAGTTTAGGGGAGGAAGCAAACAGGTCATAGCAAGACTTGCCCCAGAGTTGGAAGATCTGATCCGTGGTTACAGGGTTGAGGGACTACTCGTGAGGCATCAGGATGTTCCTGCTCACATTGTCCGCAATAAGGTTGGAACTCCTGGGAATGTGTGTTGCTATAAGGAAGCGGTTGGAAGATATCGTGCAGTGCCAAATCCTCATGACTTCCCAACACAGGGGGTAAGACCTGGTTCCGACTTGCTTGTTGATGTACCATATGATTGACATGTTGTCTGACTGAATTGCAATGGTCCCAGAGGATAGGGATGCATGGAACGCTTGCAATGCTAAGAGAACTGCCCTCAGTTCCAGGACATTTATGTGCAAATTGGCCTCCATGGGGAACCAGGTGCCTTGGACAGTCTTTCCCTGGAAATGCCCTCCCCACCCTAACAGGGAAGCATCCATGGTCACCGTGGCCATGGGCTGAGGAAGACAGAATGGTCGACACCAAAGATTCGTTTGTGGGTTCATCCACCATAACATTTCTTCCTTGCAACGATTTGAAAGACGTATCATGTGGTCGAATGGGTAAATTAGCAACAACCATTGTGCAGACAGAAGCCACTGTAGGATTCTCATGTGCAGTCTCGCTAGTGGCACCAACGTAATGGCAGCCGCCATGGAGCCTAAGAGTTGCAGTACAAGACATGCTGGTACAAAGGTCTGAGGAAGAAGGTCTTGGATTTGGTGTGTTATTTTCGAAAGCCTGTAAGGGGGGAGAGAAGCTTGACAGGATGTTGTGTCAAAGATCGCGCCAATGAATTCCAGTGTCTTCGTTGGGGACATTTGAGATTTGTGCTTGTTGACTGTAATCCCCAAGCGGAGAGTGAGACCTTGAGTGTAAGAAGATTCCTGGTCGGAGCAGTAAGGAGCCAATCGTCTAGATAGAGAAATACCTGAAATCCTTGTAGTCGAAGATGCGCTACCACAACTGCCATACATTTGGTGAACACTCGAGGGCTGTTGAGAGACCGAATGGCAGTGCCCTGAACTGGTAGTGATTGGCGCCCAGCAGGGAGCGGAGAAACCTCCGGGAGCAGTGATCCATCTTTATGTGGTAGTATGCATCCTGGAGGTCTATAGAGCACATCCAGTTATCCCTCCCTATGAAGGGAATAATGGACGATATTGTGACCATCCTGAATCTTTGAGATTTGATAAATTTGTTCAATAGGCTGAGATCCAGAATTGGTCTCCAGTTCCCTGTCTTTTATGGCACTAAAAAGAACCTCGAGTAAAACCCGGATCCTGTCTAATCTGGTGGTACAGGTTGGCTGACTCTTTTCCATAGCAGCCTTTTTATTTCTAAGGCTGCTAATGCCCTCTGATTGGGTGGTACATCTGGATTCATTTGATGGGTCTGGGAGTTAAATCGAATGGTATTTGGTAGCATCTGGATATTATTCTCTGCAACCAAACATCAGTAGTAATAAGATGCCAGGCTGGTAGATGCAGAGAAAAATGACCCTCGACTGCTTTCCTGTGGAAAGAAGTGCTGGTAGGGTCTGCCAGAGAAAGAATCTCTAGCACCCTGGTTACGCAGAACACCCTCTACCCCAAAAGGGACATCTTCTATATGAGTTTCCCCCTCTGCCCCAGGGGGATTGTTCACCACTAATGTCACAAAAAGGTCCTTGGGATTTTTTGAACCACATTTTCCTCCCTTCTGGTTCCTGGAGTAGGACCTCTGGGGGTTGGAAAGGCATATGACCACAGCAGACAAGTCTTTCCATTTTTCTCACTACGTGTAAGTGTGTCTCATACTTTGGGCCCAAAAAGTGCAGATTCGTCGACAGGTGCATTGACGAATGAAGATTTAAAGGGGTCTGCGAAGTCACACAACCGCATCCAAGCATTACGTCTCATGACAAAGCCTGATGCGGCAGCTCGAGCTGCCCCCTCGGTGGAGTGAGATATCAAATGCATCAAGGAGTTTGAGATGGATTCAAGGGTAGCTAGCTGTGAGTCGACAGTATCATGCAACTCATCAGGCAGTACCTCAACAAAGAGGAAGACATTTCGGAAATTAGGTCTCTTTGGAGGCGAGTAAAGTCTGCTAGATAGTTCAGCGACTGAAAGGTGAATGTTGCTGAAGCATAGGTCCATTTCCCTAGTCTGTCCATGGTCTGGGACTCTCTGTTTGGAGGATGGATGGTGGAACTATCTCCTGCCAGTTCTCTCTTGGTGGCCACCGCCATGACCATAGAATCAACTGTCAACTGCTAGGACCAGTGTGGCTGGTCTTCATGTGTAGATAAAATTTTTGTTTGGCCTCCAAGAGACAGGTTCTTCATTGTCTGGGGCCTTCCAGACATGCTGCACAATGAGTTTAACAAAGTCATCTGCCGGCGGAGTCACCCAGGAAGTAGATGGCTGGGCACAGAAGGCCTGCAGGAACACCGATTCCTCAGAAGAAGGGTTATAGGACTTCCAGTCTCCCCGCTTGCTTGAGGATTTTGAGAATGACTTCGAATGAGATGTCGTCTGGGGAGACAATGGGGACCCTTCCCCCTCATCACAATCAGTGTCTTCAGTGATAAATTCCTCCAGTGAATCAAGGTGCTTCCTCTTGCACCATTTCTTCTGGGGTGGATCCCCAGTGGGATCTTCTGAGGAGGACTCCGGTGAAGGGGTTCCCTTCAAAGAAGGTTCTTGTGACTCCTGTGCTCAGGGTCCCAAAATAGAGGGTTGGGAGAGGTGCATGCTAGAGGAGGGTTCTGATACTGATGTCATTGGTGCTGACTGTGAGTCCACTACCTGTACAGCAGGCCCACCTGAGGAGGGATGGGAGTCTAGAACTGGGAGGGACAACCTCGGAACCGGGGTCACACCTTGCCATGAGGAGCCACCTCCAGGTGAGGAGCTCTGAGAGAACTGGAAGCTGTCAGAGCAGTGGACAAAGATAGCACCAGTGAGAAAATAGGTGCCGGACTAGGTACCAAGGTATGGACAGTCCAAGCACTGCTTCTGGAGAGCATCGGTTCTACAGGAGTCGATGCAGTAAGGATGGACGGTGCCGATAGGGAAAACACTGCTGTCGGAACTGAGACAGTATGCACTGGAGTGGAAGTATCTTGTCCTTGGCAGGTATTCGAGTTTGGGAGCCGATGGAGCCAAAGAAACTGTCAGCTCTGTGGCTGGGGATGGGGCTGAAGCAGGTACAGTCATCAGAGCTGATGGTGGATCCAAGGATGGCACCATAGTCAGTGGTGCCAAGGTCCGAATCAAAATAGGGGTGAATATAATGGATGGCACAGAGGGAGAATACACAGAGCCTGGTGCCGAAGAGGTCTGCGCTGGGGACTCCGGCAAAGCATGGAGTTGACTCGGTTCTGTAACTGACAGAGATGCAGGAACTGAGTGACTCTGTTTGTCCTTATCTTTTTTGGTCTTTGGAGGGGGTGAGACCTCCGACCCAGATAGAGCCTCCGAAAAAGGTGTCTTGAGTAATCCATTTTTGCTTATGTTTTTTGGTCTTTGGAGGGGGTGAGACCTCCTACCCAGATAGAGGTCTGAAAAAGGTGTCTTGAGTAATCCATTTTTCCTTATGTGTTTTGGTCTTTGAAGGGGGTGAGACCTCTGACCCAGATAGAACCTCCAAAAAAGGTGTCTTGAGTAAACCTTTTAAGATAAGTTTATTTAAAACTAGCACAAATGTCGCAGTCAGCTCTAATATGATCCATGCCCAAACAGTAGACACAATGAGCATGTGTATCTGAATTAGGCATCTTCCGTCCACACTTGTCACACTGTTTAAACCCGAACTTAGCTTTGTCTGACATAATAAGGCAAGAAGGCTATCCTATAGAAAAAACAAAATAATGGAGAGAATACCAGAGATGGTGTTTAAAAAAATACCACAAGTGGTAAGGAAGGGCCTGTCAAAGGCAGAATAGTGGGACAGTACCAAAAATGGTAAAATTTAAATTACCAAGGAAAGAGGTAGGGAATAGAACTAGATTATAGGCAACAGTGAGAAAAGGCTAACTTGACTAAAAAGTAAACAATTTTGAAGAAAAACTGTCTTAAAAATAGCAATTTTCTACTTAGCTTTGGGAGAGATGGCTAGCATGTCTGACTAGGAAAGCGGCAAACGAGATCAGGAGTATCTAGGAGAGGGGCATTATGGGTAGGTCCTAGCTGAGAGTTTTTGGCTGGCGTGAGCTTGGAAACACCTGTATCGGTTCCAAGCACAGAACCGAGGTCCTATTTGTAATGAATGAACAAAGATTTACAACATCAGATGTGATCTTAAACTTTTTTTTTTAATGGAAGTTTTTTTCCCCAAAGAGGACTTATTTGCACAGCAAAAGAAGAACACAATCTGACCGTTGATCCTTAAAGCCCTCAGAGGAGTGTATTCTTTGTCAGCATGAAAGCACTGAAGGGCTTGTTGCCCAAACCTGTGTTTTTAATCAACTGACTGACAATTTGGTAATGTGGAAGGTGCCCTAAAGCTTTAGATGATGACCGGCTTTTATATTCTATGCAGGATATAACCCATAAAGCTAAGGCTACTGCAGAAATGATCAGTATGATGAACATTGAAAATCTTTTTCATTTAGTCAGATAATTCTTTCTAGTTTGTGTCTTTTTGGTTGATTTCAGTACTGTCTCAATTCAGAAAAATATGAGCTGTTCGGGATAAGTTCAAATCCCCCAAGTATGGAGATTCCAAGTTATGAAACCTGAATGGAGTGCTAATGTTTTCTGTGATAAATGAGACCCTGAACAAGTCAGAAATGGTCAAAATACCACCTGTGGTGTTATTAAGCTTTGCAGTTCAGTTCTGTCAGGATAAAATAGATGAGCCTTTGTGGGTTCTGTTCAAGCAGCTTTATTATGTACAAACACATCAGGATTGTGGCTTAATAACTTTAACTTAGATAAACTTATAAACAAGCTAGCTATTACACTCATACATGCTCACTCTCAAAATGTCACTGAAGCTAGCAAGTGCTTGCTATTTATATGCGTGTGCTGGTCCTGAAATGCTTCTTAAAGGTACAACACCCACACACTATTCTACATCCTCCCTTTTTGAGAAATGAGTCATGCAATATTGATGACATTGATTGACATGCAGCTGACACAAATAATTCTTTGTCATAAATACATATAGACAGTTATGTCCAGGCTACTGTGTATTTCACACTAGGTCTGGAAATACGACCAAATCATGTGACATAGAAATTGGAATTAGGTCTAGCAGGTGGGACTGTCTCTGCTGAATGTTCAACTTTGGGGACATCCGGAACATCATCAGGAATGGAAGCAGAAGGTAAGACAAGTTCTGCAACAGGAACATTGACTGGATTGCTCTGAAATCTAGAGTCTGTATCACAGGAGCAATGCTGTGATATCTATTCTGGTACAGGAAGAAGATGTCTGTGATTTTTCCTGTACTCCACACCCTCAGATTCTACAAAGTAGGATCTTGGCTCGGTACATATACCTGTTATTTGACCAATCTGGTCGAAACGTTTCACCATTTGTATCCTCACTGTCTCTCCTTCTTTCAATGGATGAAGAAATCTGCACAATTTATCATAACTGGACTTCTGGAAAGAATGCTTTCTGAAAAGTTGAGCTCTAATTGTCCTGTTGTTCTCAGCTTTAAGCCTCGACAAACTGGAACTAATAAGCAATGTTCTAGTTTGCCTAGACAGAATTCTCTGAGCAGATGAACCAAATATATCATCATGGGGGATGCTTCCGAGATTAAGTAAATTCAAAAAGACATCCGTATTATTATGCTTTGATTTCTCCAGCAATTGCTTTGCACTCTGTACTGCACATTCAGCTAGTCCATTTGACTGTGGATACTCTGGACAACTAGTAACATCTACAAACTCCGATTCTTTTGCACATTTCTGAAACAATTGACTGGTAAATTGGGTACCATTGTCAGAAATAACTTTGTGTGTACTACCATGGACTGAGAAATGATTTTTCAACTTGGTAATAACAGCAGTGGACATTTGATTAGGTAGTAAACTAATCTCAAACCAGTTTGAATAAACGTCTACCAACACTAAGTAATGCTGATTATTCCACTTGAGTATATCAGTGACTACTGTTGACCAAGGTAGTTCAGGAACTTGACTTAGCTGACATTCTTTTTGCAAATGTGGTTTAGTATTATTGCATACTGAACAAGAAGAAAAAGAAGTTATGTCTTGCCATAATGTTCCATCTGTATTGCTGATCCTCGTTCAGTCATTACGCATAGGTATCGGTTCCGAGCTCGGAACTGAGCTGGCCATTTTCCAAGCTCGCGTCAGCTTCAAACTCTCGAGCTAAACTCTTACCCACAATCCCCCTCTACCTGTTACCTCAGATTGAGTTTGCAAGTTAAGGAAGGTAGACGCTGCCTCTGGTCAAATAACCTAAGAGAACCAGATGATGAGATCCACTAGAAACCACAGGAGAGGGACAGAGGGAGGGTCGTAATGACTGAACAAGGGTCAACAATACAGATGGAACATTATGGTAAGACATAACTTCTTTATCTGATATTGTTAATCTTCTTTCATTTCTTACTCATGGGACAGAGTCCCCAGCTACCGCTATTCCTGGGAGGCTCTCATGGAAGGACATTCCTGAGCACCATAGAACTGAAAGATGCTCTTCCCCTGGAGGCCAAATCTAATTTGTAATGATTGATGAAGGTATGAGGTGTAGCCCAAGTTGCAGCTGCACAGATGTCATGTAAAGAAGCTCTGGCATGGAAGGCAGCAGAAGTTGCCACTGACCTTGTTGAATGAGCTTTTATGGTAGTAGGCAACGAGATATTATGTTGTGTGTAAAAGGTCACACAGTCCTTCAGCCATCTAGCTAATGTGACCTTAGCAACAGCAGATCCTAATCTAGGTCCAGAAAAGGCCAAATATAATTGATCAGATTTATGAAAGGGTTTAGTCCTGTTTAAGTAAAAATGGATTTGCCTGTGTATATCTAGTGTATGTAGGCAATACTCTCCTCTGTTTGAATGATTGGGAAAGAAAACTGGCAATTCAGTGGCTTGATTAATGGACATTTCAGAGATCAATTTAGGCAGAATTGACAGATTAGTTCTCAGAGACACTCTATCTCTATGAAAAATCAAGTATGGACTCTTGATACATAAAGCTTGAAGCTCAGAAATACGTCTGACAGAAGTAATAGTGACCAAAAACAAGGTTTTCCATGACAAATACTTGAGGTCGCAAGAAGAGGCTGGTTCGAAAGGTGCCACTGTCAGAGCTTGTAGAACTAATGATAAATCCCATGGTTGAATAGGTTCTCTAAAAGGTGGCTTCAGATGATTCACACCTTTTATGAAGGTCTTGCACAATTTATGGGACATAAGAGGGGAATCTTGAACACCCTCATGAAAATTAGAAATTGCAGCCAAATGAACTCTAATGGTAGAGGCCAATAGACCCGATTGAAACAGGTTGGCCAGATAGTCTAGTATTATCGACACTGGTGCTGAAAAGGGGTCTACTTGTTTATCTTTCAGTCAACAGTTAAATCTTTTCCACTTGCTCAGATAAGTAATTCTAGTGGAAGACTTATGAGAAGCAATGAGAATATCACGTACTTGTAAAGAAAGATCATTCTTCCTGGCAATCAAGGGAATTGGAGTAGCCAAGCCATTAGCTTCACGCTGTTCAGGTTGGGATGAATCAGGTTCTGTGGGTGTGAGATCAACTCCGGGGTTGGATGGAGAATCCATGGTCGATCTAGTAGGTGAGGCCAAAGGAATGGGAACCAAATCTGTCAAGGCTAATATGGTGCTATGAGGATCACCTTGCTCTTCAACCACCAGGCTTTCTTTAGAAACTGGGGAATAAGGGGAAAGGGTGGAAATGCGTAAAGAAGTCCCAAGGGCCAATCGTGGACTAGAGCATCCCTGGGTGACTGTCCCGGAGGGGGAATCAGGGTGAAATAGTTGCTGCATTTGTAGTTGGTCAGGGATGCAAAGAGGTCACAGCAAGGACGGCCCTAGCGGTTGAAGATCTCTGCCGCTATCAAGGGATTCAGGGACCACTCATGAGGTTGATGAATGCACCTGCTGAGTCTGTCTGCTATCATGTTGGAACTCCTGGGAATGTGTGATGCTAGAAGAAAATGGTTGGTAGCCATCACCCATTGCCATATCCTCATGGCCTCTCGACAAAGGAGGTAAGATTTGGTAACACCTTGCTTGTTGATGTACCAGACCACCGCCATGTTGTATGATTGAATCGCAATTGTCCCAGACTGCAGCAGGGGATGGAATGCTTGCAATGCCAGAAGCACTGCCCTCAGCTCTAGAACATTTATATGTAGATGGGCCTCCAGTTGGGACCAAGTGCCTTGGACTGTCTGTCCCTGACATAGCCCCCCCCACCTCATCAGGGAGGCGTCCGTAGTCACTGTGGCCTTGGGTTGCTGGGGGGAGAAGGGGCGAGACCATTGTGAGAGATTGTGTGTCATCCACCAATTTAAATCCTGTTTGCACCTGTGGGTTACTCGAATCATGGCTGAAAGAGGATGCTGAAAAGAATACCATTGGGTGAGCAGTAGCCATTGTAGAAGCCTCATGTGAAACCTGGCCAGGGGAACAATGGTGATGGAGGCTGCCATGGAACCCAACAGCTGTAGAACTGAGTGAGCCGTGGATTTTTCCTTTGAAAGGATTGGAATTAGTTGTTGCTTTATCTCTAGAATTCTGTGCTCTGGAATAGCAGCTCTGCAGTTTTTTGTGTCCAAGATAACCCCTATGAATTCTGTTGACTGAGATGGGATGAGATTGGATTTCTGCCAGTTTATGGTTATGCCTAGCCTTTGAGCAGCGAAGAGAGAGTATGCCAGGGCTTTTTCCAGTAGATGTCTGGTGGGGGTGGAAATGAGCCAGTCATCTAGGTATGGAAACACCTGGAATCCTTGAAGTCGCAAGTGAGCTGTGACAACTGCCATGCACTTTGTGAACACTCTGGGGGATGTAGAGAGTCCGAAGGGCAGTACTCTGAACTGGTAATGACTGGCTCCCTCACGGAAGTGCAGAAATCTTCTTGATGGCCTGTTCACCTTTATGTGGTAGTACGCATCTTGAAGATCTATAGAGCACATCCAATCGTCTTTTTCTAAAAGCGGGAGGATAAACAGTGTTGTGACCATCCAGAATTTTTGTACTCTCACAAACTTGTTCAATACACTGAGATCCAAAATTGGTCTCTAGTCCCTGGTTTTCTTTGGCACCAAAAATAGCCTTGAGTAGAATCTGGATCCTATCTGGTCTGGCGGGACTATTTGGATGACTCTTTTTCTTAGCAGCTTTTCTATCTCTAGTGCTTCTTCTTCCCTTTGACTGGGTGGAACGTCGGGAAGATTTCTTGAAGAGACGAGACAAAGATCAAAGGGGATATGATAACCTCTGGTTATGATCCTTTGTACCCAATAATTGGTGGTGATGGTTAACCAGACAGAAGGGCACAAGGAGAAACATCCCCCAACCGCCTCCAGAGGAAAGGAGTTGGGCCGCTCTTCAGGAGCGCTGGTAGGATTGACCAGGGATAGAATCCCTGGAACCCTGGTTATGCGGTCCCCCTCTGCCCTGAAAGGAGCATCTTCCCTGTGGGTTTCCCCCTCTGCCTCTGGGGGAGAACTTGGCCTGTGTATCACAGAAAGGACCCTGAGATTTCTTGAACCATATCTTCCCACTCTTTTGGTTTCAGGAGAAAGCACGTTGAGGGGAAGAATAACGGACACCTATGGCAGAAACGGTCTTACCATCCTGTTCATATCTGGCCAGTGTGCTTTTAATTTTGGATCCAAACAACAAGAAGGGCTCAATGGGGGCATTAAGAAAAGAAGACTTAAAGGGTTCCGCGAAGTTGCACAAGCTTATTCAGGTGTGTCATCTCAAGACCGCAGCTGAACCCACTAGCTGCTCCTTCTGATGCGTGAGATATCAATTGCATAGAGGAGTTAGATATAGATTCAGTGGTGGCCAGCTGAGAGGCCACTTTGTCACAGACCTCATCAGACACGGCCCCAGTCAAGGTTTCAGAGAGCTCAGAAACCAGATCCCTTTGAAGCCTGGTGAAATGTGCCATATAATTCAGGGACCTGATAGTAAAGATCGCTGAAGCAAAGATGCACTTCCCTATCCTGTCCAGGGCCCAGGACTCTTTGTTAGGCGGATGGACAGTCTGTCTTTCTTCTTCTGCCAGATCCTTTTTTGTTGTGGTTGCCAACACCAAAGCATCCACAGGAAGACCTTTGGACCAATGGGGATCCGAAGCAGGAGGGGACAAGATCTTATCTGGCCTCCAGGGAACAGCTTCGATGTATCAGGAGCTTTCCAAGCATGCTGCACGATGAGCCGGACAAGTTCATTGGCAGGTGGAGTAACCCAGGAGGTAGGGGGCCGAGTGCGAAAAGCCTGCAGGAACACAGATTCCTCAGAGGTTGGATTAGAGGACTGCCAGTCACCTCTCTGTTTCAGGATTTTGAGGATATCACCAAAGGATACCACAGAGGGTGACAGAGGAGATCCTTCCCCCTCATCAAAATCTGTGTCTTCGGTGAGGGACTCCTCTGTGGAGTCCATGTGCTTCCTCTTACACAAACTTTTCTGGTGGACCTCCTCAGCGGGAGAAGCTGGAGAAGACAGCGGAAAAGGGGATTCCTGAGGGAATATGTCCTGCAGTCCTTGCACCTGGAGTCCACTAGAACCAGTGTACCAGAGAAGGGTGGAGGTTATAGACAGTCCGGTATCACCAGCAGCAGAAAAAGCCTTCTCCATCAGTTGGAAGGCTGGTCCACCTGAAGAGGAGTGTATGTCTAGGGCAGGGGTCACCCCTCCCCTAAGTGGCTCAGCCTGTCGACCCAGAGTCCCTGGATGGCTGTGGAACAGCAAGCTATGTGTGTTACAGCTGACATCCTGGGTCGTAGCAAAACTTTCCTGCCACAAAGGCAACTGTGGTTCCTTAGTGAGATCCATAAAGGGAACCACAGAAGGGGAAGACTGTGCTATATTCATGGACTTCAAAGGCAATGAAGGAGGAGAATAAGAAGGGGTCTTTGGAGATGGGCGATCACCTCCCAAGGAAGGATAGTTCCTGAGGGGTGGATACCTCTGGCCAAGAGTACCTGGTCCACAAGACGCAACACATGTTTGGAAAGGCTTCTAGTGGTCCTAACGGAGACTGAGGGAGAAACAGGCCTGTCCACAAAAGAGGCAGACTCGGTGCCCATCTCATCTGACTGCACCAAGGACAACAGTGTTGAGAAAGACTGGACTACGGCTGTCTGCACTGAAGAAGTTATCAGTGCTGACGTCATTGTCTGCACCGATACAGGGATTGGTGCCGAAGTGGTTGTTGGTGCCGAAGCTGGAACCGACAAAACTGGAGTCAACAATAAAGGCCTTGGTTGCGAGGAAGTTCTCAGAGCTGATTTGGTCATCTGCACTGACTGAATGGTTGGTGCAGATACAGTGGTAATAGTCTGGACCGAGGAGCCCCTCGGTGCCGATATATAGAAGGCTGCAGGAGAAGAAGGAGCTGAAATCACTAATGGAGCTGAAGGCCTCGGTGCCGAAGGTCTAGGCACTGAAAGCACTGGGACTGACTGAGAGAGCTCCAGAGCTGAAAATTTAGCCTTTTTAGGTTTTGGTTGGTGACAGTCCCCAGCCGGGGACGAAGGCAAAGATTTAGCCTTAGTAGAAACATCCATTTTCTTATGGGTTCTAGGCAGGGTTGAGACCTCCAACACAGAAATAGCCTCTGAAAAGGGAGATTTTAGGAGTCCCTTCAGTATCAGCTTGTATTTCCTTTCCAACAAAGTTCTATTAGAAAAGTTCTCACAAATAGTACAGGGTGGTTCAACAGATAAATGGGAAGCTCCCAAACAATAAAGAGTGTGCATCAGAAGTAGGCAGTTTGTGTCCACAGTCAGAACACCGCTTAAACCCTGGACTACCTTTTTTATCTGCCATGACAGCAAATTAATTAATAGAAAAGTACCAACAATGGTACAAGAGAGTACCCGAAGGTATGAGAGAGAAAAGGGAAAAAGATTACCAACAATGGTAAAGAGCGAGTACCTTGTGGTAAAAGTAGTAAAGAAAAAAACAGAAAAAACTGAGGAAATTATGACCGCTAGATGCGATAGGGTAAGAGACAATAAAATATGAACTTTTCTGACAGAAAAGTAATTTGTAAAGCAATTAAACAACAATTGACTATATTAGCTCAAGAGAAGTAGCTTGACACGACTGGATGGCAATGCGGCAAACAAAATCTGAGGTAACAGGGAGAGAGGGGTTGTGGGTAAGAGTTTAGCTCGAGAGTTTGAAGCTGACGCGAGCTTGGAAAATGGCCCGCTCTGTTCCAAGCTCGGAACCGATACCCATGCGTAAGGAATGAATGAGGATTAGCAATATCAGATAGTATTTTATCAATCTATTTTGCTAGAGAAGGCCAAAACATTAGTCCTCTCACCCATCTTGTGGTAGATTCAAACCCTGGGTGACTGTGATGCAAAATCTGGATATGTTCATGTTGTAAGGAGGCAGGAACAACAATTTTAGGCCCTTAGAAAATAATGTCATCTTCCATCAACATCTCATCTCTGTAAGGAAAATAAGTTTGCACTTTAGGTGGTGCACTAGATTGCTTTGTTGGCCATCCAATGTTAATGTAGTGGTTGAGCTTTTGCAAAATTGGTTCAGTCTTTGTATGATCTCTCAGCTCCTCAAGTCTCATGGTTGAAACATTACACACTTCCCTGACATCAAAGTCAAAATTCTCTGCATGAAGCTGTTCCTTTGTATTTCTGGGCGATCTGGATAAGGTATCAGCCAGATATAAAAGTTTCCTTTTGTACAGACCATTTTGAAGTTGTACTTTTGCAATATGAGCATCATTCTTTGTAAGCTCACTGGAGCTGAATGCACAGACTTCTTTAAAATAGTAAC
Source organism: Protopterus annectens (assembly GCF_019279795.1). Classification (NCBI taxonomy): domain Eukaryota; kingdom Metazoa; phylum Chordata; order Ceratodontiformes; family Protopteridae; genus Protopterus; species Protopterus annectens. The sequence continues at coordinate 12,111,628 of NC_056740.1, forward strand.
TGGTGATCAGTTTCAATATGGATAGCTCGACCATAGATGTAGTCATGAAAGTTTGAATATGCAAATAATATTGGCAAAAGGTCTTTCTCAATTTGGGCATATTGCATTTCAGTTTGGGTAAAAGATCTAAATGCAGAGGCTACTGGTCTGCCCTCTTGAAGAATAACTGAGCCAAGACCAAATTTTGAAGCACCACTGGAAAGAGTTACTGATTTAGTGACATTATAGTATCTTAATGTAGGTGGGATAGCAATTTTCCACTTAAGGTCTTCAAATACTTGTTCTCACAAATAGTACAGGGTGGTTCAACAGATAAATGGGAAGCCCACAAACAATAAACACACAAAGAGTGTGCATCAGAAGTAGGCAGTTTGTGTCCACAGTCAGAATCAATCAAGTCCAATCAAGACCATATAACAATTTTGCATGTCAGCTCTATCAGAGGTGGCATCAACTCACTGAAGTCTGGTATAAACGTGCCTATATAGTTGACCATGCCAATAAAAAGTTGTATAGCTTGAACATTATCTGGAGTTGGCATCTCAACAATGGCCGCTTGCTTGGATGTGTTTGGTCACAAGCCAGTGCTATTAAATAAATGACCTACATATGTAACTTCTGGTAGTCTGAATTTGCACTTCAGAGGATTGAGCTTTAAGTTCACTTCATGTGCTCTGTTTAGAACTTTCTTAAGATTTCTGTCATGCTTTGCTTCACCATTGCCTCCAATGAATAAATCATCTACTATTATGGCACAAAGATAACCTGAAAGAATTTGCTCCATTGCACACTGAAAGACTTCATTTGCAAAATTTATTCCAAATGGCATCCTGAGGAATCTGTATCTACAAAATGGGGTACTGAAAGTAGTCAGTAATGAGGATTTGTGATCAAGCATTACTTGCCAAAATGAACTTTTTGGATTAGAGACAGAAAAAACAGTGGCATCTGGTATTATGGCTGCAACTTCCTCGGCTTTACTCATTGGATGATGTGGTCTCTTTAATGCTTATTTCAAATCTCTTAGGTTAATACATATTCTGATTTCATTTGTGCCTTTTTTGTGGGCTGTTACCATGGATGACACCCATTCAGTTGGCTCTGTGACTGGACAACTCACACCTTGCTGCACCATTTTATCCAACTGAGCTTTAACTCTATCTTGCATAGCTATCAGACCTTTTCTTGATGGTCTAACCACTGGCCTGACCTCTGGGTCTAACTTCATAGAATACACAACTGGAAGTTTGCCCAGCTTGTCATTGAAAACATCAGCATACTCTGAGAAAATAGCTTCAGTAAAATTGAAACTAGAGTATGTGCTTATATGATGAGGTTCCTTGGTAAAAGAAAGCAAATTCATTCTCAAACTGTCTCTGAAAACCAATAATGACTGCACAGGTCTTCAGACTACATAGTATAACAAGTTGTAACAGTTCCTAGCCAAATAACATGAAAGCACTACTGAGCCTTCGGTCAAAATTTCTTCTCCTCCATAAGCAACAAGTTTTGCACAACTAGACACATTGACTTGTTCACCAGTTCTCACCTTAGCAAATGTGTCTGCTGACATAACATTATACTTTGAGCCAGTGTCCACTTTAAGCTCGGTGGATTTACCATTGATCTGGACAGTACAAAACACTTCACTCTTTGCTAACAAATTCACTGCATCAACCTTTTTACCAATTACTGATACACCGTCTATGTCAAAAGTAGAATTACAGCTCTCTATACGATCAACTTGTTTTTTTGAGTGACTCTTCTTTATAACTGTGTGAGGTTTACTTGATTTGCAAAACTTCTGAAAATGGTTCAGTTTTTTTACACTTGTGGCATTGCTGACCAAATGCTAAGCATTTTTCTCTTTGAGACTCATGACTGGCAACCACAGTTGTGACAGTTAAAAATAAAGCTAGATTTGGGTTTTGCTGACTCACTCTTGTACTGCACTGAGCATGTCCTTTTCTTAGAACTTGCTGGAAAACTATGGATTTTACCTGGGGGCCTGTAGGGGTAGCAGGTACCATGTGCTTAGGCCTGCTTCTGCTAGCCACGTGTTACACTGCATGTTGCATGCTGTCTACATTTGCTCTGGAGCCTGCTGAAACCATGCTGTCACTTGCAACATACTTGTGTGCCTTTCTGTAACTTCATGGATTTGACAAATCTCAATAGCTTTGTTCAGTGTTAAATCACTGTCACAAAGCAAAATATTTTTCACTGCAGCACTATTAATACCACACACAAGCCTGTCCTTTATCAACTCATCTTTTAAGTCACCATACCAACACATTTTAGCTTTGTTTCTCAGGTCAGTAATGTAAGCCTCAAAAGTTTCCCCTGGTTTCTGCTCTGTTGTGTAAAACAAATGCTTTTCTAATGTAATATTTGTCTGGGGGTTACACATTTCCCTGAACTTGCATTTCAAACACTCGGGGTCTTCCCTTTATTCACCCTGTACAACAATACAAAGGTTTTTACCTTCCCCCTCATATACTGCTGGTGTACACACAAATGAATGCTCTCTTTCAATGGCCTCTGACCCAGCTAGGTTTAGCAAAATGAATGCCCTGGTGTATGCATCTTTATCAGAATAAGCGCTTGTATATAAATATCGTACTCTTGCTCAAATATTCTCCAGTTCTCTGCAATATTTTGATCAAATACAAGTGGTGATGGTTTTTGAAATCCATCTGTCATATTAACACTTACCAGTGAAGGCTTTTGCAAGTATGCATGAACACACACACATATATATATGCCAGAAATGTATGCCAGTATTTGTAACTATGCTCAGTAGCGCAACAGCCTATGAATAACTGACTTTGCGAAATAAGACTCTCGGGCCCCAGAATACTCATAAAATAACTGTACTGTAAGAAATCACCTCTTATCAGTGTAAGAAACATTTCAAAATAACTGCACTTTGCAAATAAACAGTACCCAGCACACTGAAACTTTCCCTAAAATGGCTGTACTTCGCTAAATAACTCTTTACAGTACAAGAAACACTCTGTAATGGTGGCACTTTGCGAATAGACATACCCAGCACAATATTTTTTTTTGAAATAGCTGTATTTTGACTATACTTCAAGAAATAGTTGCATCTTGCACACAAATAAACTGTTTGGAATAAATTCACTGTAATAAGCACACACTGTAAGTACTTTACACACTTTGAGATACTTCAAATAACTCTAGTTATGCCCTTAATACAATGCAAAATAGTAGTTATGCCAAAACACAGTACTTTGTCAAAAAACATGCAGTCGCCTTGCCTTATTTAAGCTTAATATGCCCTTTTTACCCTTATTATATTCGTTTTGCTCATTTAATCTTTTCCCATGCCCATTATACTTTTCTTGTGCTCGTTTTTCTCTAAACATGCCCGTTTTACTTTAAACATGCTTGGTCTGCAATTCCGGGTTAATTATGAACCCCTTATGTGCTACTCTGATAATCATTTTATCAAATATCTTAATTTAAACATTTTGTATAATTAATAATTTTTTTGTGCCGATCGCTTATTTAATAATGTGGTTTGTACCCTTGTGATACTTCTTTTTATCTTTTTTTATAAATAAATTGTTCATGCAAGTTTTCATTACCTTTGGTTCATTTCTGTCCCTGTTTTGTGCTCAGTTATCTTAGTTTATGTTCACTGTTAACTCTGCACCTTGTAGCTCTGAAAAGCAGTCTTTGGAATCCCGGTTCTGACACCATGTTGCTCATCCAGTCAGGATAAAATAGACGTGCCTTCGTGGGTTCTGTTTAAGCAGCTTTATTATGTACAAACACATCAACATTGAGGCTTAATAACTTAAACTTAGATAAACTTATAAACAAACTAACTATTGCACTCATACATGCTCACTCTCTGGCTGCACTCTCAAAATGGCACTGAAGCTAGCACGTGCTTGCTATTTATATGCATGTGCTGACCCTGAAATGCTTCTTAATGGTACAGCACGCACACACTATTCTACAAGTACAGTAACAGTACTCAGCACCCATAAATGTAACCCAGGCTACACTCTCAAATGCATCTGCATATGAGTGTGTTGTTCAGATAATAAAATGCACTTAATAATCTAAGCCTCTCATTGTGTGTTTTTCTCACCATAGTACATACAAAAAAAAAGTGATGAAAAGGTAATTAAAATAACTCATCTGGGAAAGTTGGGACCTCTAAGTAGACTTTTATGTTATGCAGAAAATCTTATGACTGCCTTTATGTTCAAAAACTGTAAGACCCAAAGATATCAAGGTCTGAGCTATAAAGGAGAAAAGTTCTGGGAACTGAAGTCTTTATTTACCCACCCAAAACATAGTTAAGTGTTAACGTTAATTCCCAAAGCATGGCCTTGCTACATCTTAGTTTGGAAAGACTACTGCTAGTCAAGCAGCTGACTTAGAGAAAGAAAACTTCTTTTGATCTAAAGGGGTATGTTTTCATAAAGACACTGTCCTTATGGAAATATTATACAGGATTATTTGCATATCAAGACCTGTAACTCAAAAATCCTTCTAGTTGAAGTGACATGTACCAAAAATAACATTTTTCAAAATAAAATGCACAGAAGATGCAGGTTAAGAAGACTACAAAAGCAGCTTCTCAGTCACAAAGTTCAAATCTCAAGCAGGGGAAATATTTCTTTTTGGAGTACCCATGGTAAAAGATACTGGGACTGCTTAATTTTAATAATGAAAAGGTATAGGTAGACTGCTTAACTGTAATATGGAAAGTTGCATTTGGATTAATAGGTAAACAGTCAAGAATGATAGGCAAATTTACTTTAAGTGAAGAACAGGGAAGACCAGAAGAAAAATGGACTGGTCAAATACTGTAGTATATGAGGAACATAGCAAGAAGAGGGATTCCAACCTTCGTTCTGCATTACTCCAAACAGAAAAGCTTTTTCTATTTTGTTAATTAAGATTTTTATACCAGGTCACTTAGGTAGTGCTTCAGCTGAATGCATGATTTTAAAATGTTTACAGTATTCTATCAGAAAGAGAATATTCAGAAGCATGTTATTTTAACTTGTTTTTGAAGGGGTAGCCCCCTACCTCCCCAATATTCCTTACTAACAAATTGTAACTTTGTGGCTGCACAGCCTTTAACTAAAGGATTAATAATTGATGCTACATAGAAATGTAATGCTTTTACTTTAATGCAAGGCTGTGTGATCTCAAGAGTAAAAAATGTATCAGTTGTCAGAACTGCTAGAGGTGCAGAACGGGTCTTCCCCCTGAAAATCTGTTATATGCCCCTTTTCATGCTATTTTTCTGTCATTTTTTTACTTTTTTATTTTTTGAAAAGTGTATTTTTTGCATTTTACTTTAGTCAAAATACTGTTGATCTTTCAACCATTGGTGCTCTGAAATGGAACCTTTTTGAATTTATCTTTAAATAGGCCTACGTCCTTAAGACAGAAATCACAATTAGGAATTACTTGTAGAGCCACCAAACCGTTACTCCTACATATTCCAGACTGCAATGAAAGATTATACCTTGCTGCATCACTGGCAGACCCTGCATAGGTGCTGAACTTGGCATGTTGCTGTGCCACAGCTTCTACAGGTGTCAATGCAGCAGTGGCCTGGCCTGTGAACACATTATACAAGACACAACAGAGTAAATATGACTACTCCTGCAAAATGTGAGGCCCTGAGTTATCCATTCAAATGGTAGGTGGAAAGTTGCTAGTATTCCACTGTGCTTGAGAACTCAGTTTACCTGTAGGAAAAATATGATAGTGTCTGTGCTCTCTCTAATATGTAACTATTTAAATATTTTCTATGGTATATAGGAAGAAGGAACAACTGGAATGTATGTAATTTTTTTTTTTTTTGCTTTTAAATGATTTTCCCTTTTCCTTCTTAAAACTTTAACATACTTGAATTAGGAATACTCAAGATTTGAGCTTGTATGTCCTTAAGAAGACTTTCAGATAACAACCAAACATGGCTGCTTATGACTGTACCGGTTATAACAATGTTACTGCCAGCAGCAACATCATAAGTACATTTTTAACACCTGAAGACCCATAGACTCCATAATAATGTACAATTTAAATGCTCTCATTAATGATATCAAGTCAGAACTGTAACTAGGGCAGGGTAAAGTGGGCAGCTTCCCCAGGCACAAGCTGTCAGGGAGCATGATCAGCAGGTGCCGATAGTGTGGGAATGAGGTACCAGCACTGGTTTATGAAGCTGCTAGGATATTGTGGCTCCATAAATAAATGTTGATACTGTATTTGTGGTAATGGCTAATGTACCAAAGCTCTTAGTATGTGAGGTAAGTGTGTAAAAACTGTTTTTTATAATTTGAAAAAAGCGTGTTACAGCTTGTTAGAAGAGTGGAGAAGAAATAGAAGTTATGTTCTTACCATAACGTTCCATGTTAGTTGTCTTCTTCTCGCCTTCTTCTTGCTGGATGGGTTCGGAGCCGACCTCGGCTCCGACTCGGCCACTGTAAAAGCTCGAGAGTTGGTTCCACCGGCTCGAGGCTCCCCTTATATCCCACAATGCTAGGCGAGAGTTACCTCAGATCTCGTTTGTAAGCTAACCCCAGCTCATAATAGTAACAGAATAACTCTAACCAGAGTCCACCTCTAACAACAGGAAGAAAGAAGGGTGACCTACATCCTGAACCAGGAAATATGCATAACCGCATATGCCTAAGAAAGAGGTGGTAGAAAGAGAGGTCACAATCACAACTCCTCTAGGTCTGTCCAGGCCAGGGGGAAGGAGGGTGGGGCAAGAAGAAGGCGAGAAGAAGACAACTAACATGGAATGTTATGGTAAGAACATAACTTCTATATGTTAAGTTGTCTATCTCGCCTTCATTCTTGCTGGATGGGACCGCGTCCCTAGCACCTTGTCCCGGGTGGCCTAACGGAACAGACTCCTGAGAACAGTGGAACCAAAGTTAGCTCTATGCCTAGAAGCTAAGTCCAACTTATAATGAGAAATGAAAGTGTGAGGAGTAGCCCAAGTAGCCGCTGCACAAATGGTGTCAATAGGCAGTCTGTCTTGGAAGGCTAAGGAAGTAGCCAAAGCTCTGGTGGAATGGGCCTTAGGTTTATTAGGTAGTTTTTGGTGTCTAATTTCATATACAAGGGAAATCAAAGATGTTAGCCATCTGGATAATGATACCTTTGAAACTGAAAGTCCCTTTCTGCTTTCCGCATAGGAGACAAACAGCTGATCAGATTTTCTGAATTGTTTTGTTCTATCCAAGTAGTACCTCAATTGATGATGAACATCCAGGCAGTGTAATTTTTGTTCAGACCTATTGGAATATTCTGGAAAAAGACAGGGAGGTCAATGCTTTGATTTAGATTTGACGTCGAGACCACCTTAGGCAAAAGGACGGGTTAGTTCGTAAGGATACTCTGTCCTTATGAAACAATAGATAAGGAGGTCGACAGCTGAGTGCTTGAAGCTCTGAAACTCTTCTAGCTGAAGTAATAGCTACCAGAAAAAGAGTCTTCCATGATAGCAATTTTAAAGAACAGGAGACTGCAGGTTCGAAAGGGGGAAGAATCAAAGAAGCAAGAACTAAATTTAGGTCCCAAGGAGAAGGAGGATTTCTTATAGGAGGTCTGAGAAGAAAGACTCCTTTCAAAAAGGCTTTGCAAAGCTTGTGGGACATTAAGGCAGATTCAGAAATACCCACATGAAAGTTAGAAATAGCTGCCAATTGAACTTTAAGAGTAGAGGAGATGAACCTGCATGGAAGAGTTCAGCTAGAAAATCAAGGACTAATTGGATGGAAGCAGTGAAAGGATCTATGTCCTTTCCTTGAGCCCAATATGTGAAGCGTTTCCACTTACTCAAATAAATCTTCCGAGTGGAAGATTTATGGGAAGCTATCAAAATATCTCGAACAGAGTGAGATAATTGAGGAAGCCTGGCTAAGGTTGGAACTGGAGGAACCAAGCAGTGAGGTTCAGAGAGGGGAGGGGGCGATGAAACTGACCCGACTGATGGATCAAAAGATCTGGAACTAGGTCCAGATTCCACGGTCGCTCCAAAAGAAATCGATGTAGAAAGGGGAACCACACCTGTCGAGGCCAGTAAGGAGCAATGAGGATCAATGAGGCCTTCTGAGCGATAGCTTTCTGTATCACTTGAGAGATTAGTGGGAAGGGAGGAAATGCATACAGAAGTCCCCGGGGCCAAACTTGGACTAGCGCATCTCTGCTGGGTTGGCCTGGTAAAGGGAATAGAGTGAAATATTCTCTGCACTTGCTGTTTTGGGGAGTAGCAAAAAGATCGCAGCAAGGCTGACCCCACTTGAGGAAAATTTCTCTCACAACAGAGTCTTTCAGAGACCACTCGTGAGGCATGAGGATAGCTCTGCTCAACTTGTCCGCAATTTGATTGGACTTCCCGGGGATGTGCGTTGCTATCAGAAATCGCTGAGAAGAAATCGCCCATTGCCACAGTCTGAGTGCTTCTCGACACAGGGGGTATGACCTGGTTCCGCCTTGTTTGTTGATGTACCACACTACAGACATATTGTCTGTCTGGATTGCAATCGTTCCCAAGGGAAGAGAGTCTTGAAGGGCTTACAACGCTAAAAGCACTGCTCTCATCTCCAGAACATTTATGTGCAAGTGGCACTCATTTGGTTGCCATGTGCCCTGGACCGTCCTGCCCTGATAATGCCCCCCCCACCCGATCAGGGAGGCATCCGTTGTCAGAGTAGCAACCGGAGGGGGAGGAACAAAGGGTCTTCCCAACAAGAGCTGAGGGGAAGACATCCACCACATGAGATGATTTTTGCACGCTTGCGTGATCATAATGGTGTGAGACATTGGAAGTTCCTGGTATGACCATTGAGTAAAGAGCATCCATTGAAGGATCCGCATGTGGAATCTGGCTAATGGAAGCAGAGGTATGGCCGCCGCCATAATTCCCAACACTTTCAGAACTAACCTGGCTTTGATTCTGTTGTTGGTGAAAAGGAGTGAGACCAGTTTGTGAATGTCTGTTATTCTCTGATGTGTTAGTCTAGAACATGTCTACTGTGTCTAGATTTGTGCCTATGAAAGTAATAGCACGACAAGGCGACAAAACAGACTTTTCGCAATTTATTGAAATGCCTAGCTTTTGACAAATGCGAAAAGTGTAATCCCTGGCCATCAGAAGGAGATGCTTGGTGGGAGCTGTGAGGAGCCAGTCGTCCAAATATGGAAACACCTGGAATCCTTGTCGTCTCAGGTGAGAAGCTACCACTGCCATGCATTTGGTAAACACCCGGGGGGCAGTGGTGAGACCAAAGGGCAGGGCCCTGAACTGAAAATGACTGGTTCCCAGCCTGAAGTGGAGGAATCTTCTGGATCGTCTGTTCATTTTTATATGATAGTACGCATCCTGAAGGTCTATAGAGCACATCCAGTTTCCTTTGCCCAAAAGGGGAAGAATGGATTGCAGCGTGACCATCCGAAATCTTGTTTTCTTGACTGATCTGTTCAAGATACTGAGATCCAAAATTGGTCTCCAGTCCCGTTTTCTTTGGAACTAAAAAGAACCTTGAGTAGATTCCGGATCCTTGCTGGTCTGCTGGAACTGGCTGAATTGCTCTTTTTGCAAGCAGTTTTGAAATTTCCAAAACCGCTAGATCCCTTTGAGTGGGTGGAACATCTGGAAGGGATTTTTTTGATTGGTTTGGAATGCGAAGAAAGGGGATAGAATAGCCTTGAAATGACGGACTGTACCCATTTGTCTTGAGTCAGGGATAGCCAGGCTTCTGGGTACAGTGACAATCTTCCCCGACTGCCTCGAAGGTGGGCAGTCGTGCAACACCTCAGGGATGCTGAAAGGGCTTGTCAGAGAAGGCTTCCCGATTGCCCTGGTTCAGCGGACCCCCTGCCCCTAGGGCGGCGTCTACCATTGTTATTCCGCCTCTGCCTCTGGCGGGAAGCGACTCTGTGCGTCAGGCGAAGTCCCTTGAGATTGTTTATGGAACCACATCATTCCACCTTTCTGGCCTTTGGGGTAAGGCCTAGAAGGAGTAGAAAAACAGACTCCGGCGGCAGAAAGGGTCTTGCCATCAGTTTCGCACCTAGTCAAGGTTTCTTTCACTTGAGGACCAAAGAGATGATCCATCAAACGGGAGTTAGTGAAAGACGTCTTGAAGGGTCCGCAAAATTGCATAGCCGCATCCAGGCATGCCTACGTAAGGCCACACCTGTCCCTGCGGCTCTACTCACTCCATCAGCCGCGTAAGAAAGAAGACGCATGGAGGAGTTGGTTATGGAGTTAAGGGTAGCCAGCTGCGTGTTCATCTTATCTTGAAAACCCGCAGCTGTAGGGTCCTTTAACATTTCACTCGCTTCCTTGATCAAGTCCCTTTGAAGACGAGTAAAATGGCATAGGTAGTTCAGCGACGCATGGTAAATGTCACTGACGAGAACATCCGCTTCCGTACCTGTCCATGGACCTAGATTCCTTGTTAGGTGGATGGACAGGTACTGAAGGATCAGCTAGCTCCTTCTTAGTGGCAGCAGCTACCACCATAGCATCCACAGAAACTCCTTTTGTTAAGAACTGTTTGTCTGCTGGTGCGTTATGAACTTGGAGGGTCTCCTGGGAGTGGGGTCCACTGAATCAGGAGCCATCCATGCCTTCTTAGCAACCACCTGCATGAGGGGGTCAAAGGGGGACACCCAGGAGGTGGAAGGGCGAGCCAAACGCCTCAAGATACACAGATTCATCCTCCGAAGGGTTGAGGGCTGGCCAATTTCCCTCTGCTTCAGGATCTCTAGAATGTCTGCAAATGAGACATCTTCAGAAGGGGAATGGGGAACCCTCAGAATCATCTAAATCTGTGTCCGGCGTGATGGACTCAGGTGAGTCAATGTGTTTCCTCTTACACTTCCTCTTCCGAGGGGCTCTTCTGCCAAATCAGGAGAGGCCTCGAAGAGGATGAAATCCCACATGGGGTTCCTGAGGAGCTGGCTCTCTGCGGTCCGGGATGAGGGAGTGAGTCGACTTGACCTGAGGCACCGTGAGGAGGGGCGGACGGAGCCGACTGTGGAGTAGAGCCAGGCTCTAACACACTCTGCATGACCTCGAATGCACCCCTGTCAGGCAAAGCCAGAGGTCCCGCCCGAGAAGCTAAGAACCTCCCTCGGCACCGACAGTGATGGCTCCGAGGCCGATGTCGGAGCCGAACTTACCAGCGCCCGAAGCACCGAGAGGAGAGGGGGTTGGACAAGGGTCCGATGCCACTCACCCCTCGAGCCGACGAGGGAAGTCCGGCACCGAGATTCTTCCAAGGAAGAAATCGGGCCGGCAGCGGAGCCGAAGACAATTGTATCGGCTCCGGCGCTAACACAGTCTCGGTTCCGACCGACCCGGCTCTGAGCTCAAGAGAGTGGAACGAGGAATATATTGATGGGACGGGGCAGGCATCGACTGATGAGTCGGGCTCTGAAGCATCTGGGCCAGTGCCTCGGACTTAAGAAGTCGACTCACTACCCTCTGAAGGTCATGATCCGACAGCCTCGATGACCTAGAGGAGTGAGATCTTTGGCTCCGTTCAGACAGCAGGGGAGATCCTGGAGCCGAATGAACGGAGCCAAGGGATGGTGACCTGGACCTCTTCCTAGTTGTCGGCTCCGAAGGTCTGGTCGGAGCCGACACGGGAATTTCTAATACCTCGGCTCCAGTCGGAGCCGAGGGAACCACAGAAACTGTGGACTGAGACTCATCGGCTCCAGCCGGAGCCGATGTAGACAGAGGTTTAGAAACCTTAGGTCTCGGCTCAGTTGTCGGAGCCAAAGACCTAGATGTCTTAGAAGGGTTACCTGTAGATACAGAAAGGGAATCCTCTGGCTTGAGTAAGCCTCTTAAAATCAACTTATTTTTTCTTTCCTGCAGGACCCTGGGGCTGAAGCCATGGCACACAGCACAGGAGTCCTGCAGGTGCAAAGGTCCCAGACAGTAGACACAAGAAGTGTGAGCGTCTGTCAGAGACATTTTCTGACAGCACGCATCACACTTCTTGAATCCGGAGACCTTTGCTTCTTTAGACATATCTAAAGGTGTAATCACACACACAGTCACAACACACTAATTACACCCTGTCTAGTTTAAAAAAAAATAACAAACCACTAACTAGGTTTTTTAAATAAGAAAATAACACACACACTCCACTAGGGAAAGAAAAAAGGCCTGTAGTCCCAAGGGAAGAACTTAAAGTTCTTGAGGGAAAAAAACAGGAATTTTTTAGAAAGGGGATAAGAATTTCTCTAAACTAAGGGAAATAAGTAAAAATATTAAAATTAAAGGGGTTTAAATAGACTAATTACACAAGAAAAGTCACTTACCAAGAACCGGTAGAAAACCAACACCTCGATAGCTGTAGCGGCAAACGAGATCTGAGGTAACTCTCGCCTAGCATTGTGGGATATAAGGGGAGCCTCGAGCCGGTGGAACCAACTCTCGAGCTTTTACAGTGGCCGAGTCGGAGCCGAGGTCGGCTCCGAACCCATCCAGCAAGAATGAAGGCGAGATAGACAACTTAACATCCCTTATTTTGGGTCTCTTTTTATTTTTGCTCCTCAAATTTGAGCTGAGGGGGTACCAGTTTGGGGATCTGCACAGGGCACCAAATGAGCTAGTTGCAGTTCTGTATCAAGTGTCTTGTGCTTACTTTCAAAATTATAAAATTGACTGGTAAACTAGTAGAATATATATGATTTTGCAATTTTATGATTGAAAGATTTAATTTTATTGTATGTGTGCATTACATTTTTGTCATGTACCATGATAAATTATAATATTTGAAGACCATCTCAAGTAGCAGAGAAATCCAGAATGATGGATGGTTTCATTGGAGAGTTACTGCAGTTCAGCTATACCACATCCTGCTGTAGTACTAGATTGAACCTGTAATGTTTAGTAAAAGTGTGGACAGCAGTCTGTTTTACATCTTCTGAAAGCCTCAATTAGAAGCATTCATAGAATGTGCTGCAGGAGTAGTTGCAGCTCTTCAGGAGTGGGCTTTAATAGCTTTTATATGCTGGCAAGGAGTGGGCTTTAATATGGTAGTGGTTGCAGCTCTACAGGAGTGGGCTTTAATATGGCAGTGAAGTGTTTTGTTGCTACTATTGTCTGGAATATACAGTCAACTTGTACAGTACATAGTGTGCTTTCACACAGAAAGCAACTACACATAGACATTTTACAGTTTATAGTACCATCTAACACTACAGAGCAGCAAGGAAATCAGCTTCAGAAATGGTGTATGCAAATGACTGTGTAATAACATGCAAACAAATGCCTCTGAAAGCAGATAGCTATTCATAGTTGCAAGGATCATGTAGCTCACAGCAAGCTGCGTGGTTATTCTAAGAGCAAACACACATGGAAACTTTTGGACCTGAAACAAGTAAAGATGCTTTGAGCAGCAGTGGCATTCATGAACCACCACTTCCTGACTATAAACATGCTTCTGGAGCATTTCTCCCCGGGCCTCTGCTGAAAACAGGATCTGTGGAACCTAGTCGGACTTTCCCGGTCAACAAATGTTAAATAAAATAAATAATAAAATAAATCAATAAGCCATGCACTTAGTAGTGCAGTACTGCAGTAGGAAACACAAACAAAAATAGTACTGAAATCAGATTAAATATCACCAGCTAACTGAACAGCAGCTGACAGAGCATTTTTGTGTGTACAGTGATAACATACATTGGAAGGAATGTCTGTATTTCCCATAATAGTGCACACTAAGTTATGTGCAGCTTTAACCATATTTGCTACAAGAAAATTCCAGATGCAGATGGGGGGTACACTGGGTATATCATAAACATCAGCCAACAGACTATTCAGTTTCTTGATATGCTGTGAACTGATAATTCATTTTTATGGGCGATTTGGACAGCTATGAGTTCAAATTTGTTGTCCCGAGGAATCACTTTTGAAGTGTTATCCTTGGTAGACACTGTTACTTCCCTACAATTTCCAGTAGGTCTGAAGATATGCATAAACTCAGGAATAAATGGAGTACTTTCACTTTTTGAAACCATGTCTCTGCAACAACAACAAGGGATATGAATGTGTTCAAGTTGCAGGAGGGTCATAAGTTTGAACATTTTTTAGTTAAAACCCCTGGCATTGAGTAGGTTCATAGGTAGGTAATAGGCTATTGGCCCTAGGGCCTATACAAGCCTAGCCAAAAAGGTACCCTGGCTTTTGCCACCCAAGAACATTATTTTCCTGTACCCCTGTCAAGCAGAACCACAGAAGTGATCCCTGGGGTGAATTTCCTATTACCCATCCAATCATCAAGATTTTTCTTGAAGAGTGCTAATGAGGAGCTCTGTTTGACATAGATAGGTAGCCTGTTCCAGAGTATGGGAAGTCTCTGGGACAGGAATCTATCCCTGCAGCATGTTCTGTTTATTGTGGTGACGAGGTTTAGGTCCCTTGAGTGTGTAGCTCAGAGGGATTGGGATTTCTTTAAGTGGAGCATGTCCAACAGCTCTGGGTTTGACATAGATTTGTATGTTAGGCAGATATAGCCTCTGAGTAGGGGATATGCTACAGAGTAAAGCTGGAGTTTTTTGATACGGTCTGCGTAAGGCATCTGTTTGAGGCCAGTAATCCTCTTTGTGAGGTATTTTTGTGGCCTTTCCAGTTGTTGTAGATGTCTTGTGAGGTACATACCAAAAGGGGCGTTGTACTCTATAATGGGTCTAATGAGTGATGAGTAAAGGGGAACAATGACCTCTTTTTTTCTAGATGAGAAACCTTTTGTGATGAGGTGTGCCACATAGAAGGATTTCCTGACCACTGTGGTGATGTGATTATCAAAGGAGAGACTACTGTCCACCTGTGTCCCATGGTCTCTTATCACACTTTGTTAAGTAGACTACCACCTGTGTGGTAGTTCATGGGTACAGAGTTTTTACCAAAGGGGATGACAATGCACTTTTTGGCATTGAGCTTGAGACCATGGCTTTGACACCAGGCATCTGTCTCAGTGAGGCCCTTTTGTAGGATGTCCACATCGTTAGGAGTTTCGATTATGGCTCCTAGTTTGCAGTCATCTGTGAATTTAGTTAGTCAAAGACCTTCTGTGTTAGCCTGTACTTTAGAGAAGTAGATACCAAACAGGAAAGGACCCAGGACTGAACCCTGTGGTACTCCAGTTGTCACTGGTCTGAAGTCTGATTTGGAGTCTGCTACTTTCACAGTGTGGGTTCTGTCAGTAAGCCAATTGGCAACCCATATTGTGACATAGGGATTTATACCTAGTTTAGTGAGTTTATCTATAATTCCAGAGTGGGGGATGGTGTTGAACACCTTGGCGAGATCTAGATAGGCTGTGTGAACCACCTTACCCTCATCTATGGCTTTGGTGACTACTTCAAAGAAGTCTATCAGGTTTAGGAGACATGATCTGCCTTTTACAAACCCAAACTGTGTGGGTTCCAGAGTTTGTAGATCTCCAATGTCTTTGTTTATGAGTTCCATGATGATACGTTCCATGGCCTTGCAGACCAGGCTCGTCAGGCTAATGGGGCGGTAGTTCCCGGGGTCTGTTGTGGCCCCCCCTTTGTGGAGTGGGATAACTGTTGCGGTGCACCATTCAGTGGGCACAAAGCCTGAGGTGAGGCTATGATTGAACATGGTGGGATGCCAGTTTATTCTGTAGTTCATGTAGAAGGTGGCCTGGGATGTAGTCAGGTCCCATGGATGCTGTGTTCTTGGCTTTGGAGAGTGAGGTTTTTACCTGTGCAGCCGTAATTACAGGAACTTTGCATTCTTCCGGTATAAAGATGGGCCCTTTTGGGGGTGAGAGGGGGGTAAAGTTAGCACTGAACCTATCTGCCAGGATGTTGGCAATATCAGTTGGTTCTGTATATTTAGTGTCATTGTGCTGTAACTCAGAGCAGATCTGAGTGTTGCCATTGAGATTCTTGACATAGCTATAGAATGCTTTGTGGTTGTCTTTAGAATCAGTGGCAATTTTGTTTTCATAACTAGCTTTGGAGGATTTTATAAGGGATCTCAGCTTATTACTGAGGCTGACCAGGGAGTTCCTCCAATTGTAGGATTTTACTCTTTTTTGCAACAGTTTCTTTCTTCCGTTGTAGAGTTTGTTTATGGCAGAAGACCACCAGATTGGCTTCCTTTTTTTGGAGGATAGCATCTTGGTTCTGTTAGGGATAGCACGATCCATGCACTCGTGTAAGTGCTTATAAAGTGCATTTGTGTAGGATTCAGCAGTCGTACCTCTATTGTCCATCTGCATGGGTGTCGTGAAGTTTGCCACTTCTGTCTTAAGAAGCGTGAAGTTGGCTTTGGAGAAATTTTTTACACTTGTTTTCCTAATGGGGGGTGGGAGCGGGATGTAGATGTCTAGGGTGATTAGCTTGTGGTCAGATCTGACCAATGAGGAGCTGACCTCTGGTGTGGAACACCAGTCACCCATGTTGGTGATGACCAGGTCTAGGATATTGCTGCCCCTGGTGGGGGTGTGGATAAGTTGATTCAAGGCATTGGAATTGATGATTTCCAGAAAACGTTGAGTAAAAGAGTTAATACATGAGTAGTTTTACCAGTTAATGGTAGGGTAGTTGACATCACCCATTATTAGAGTGTTGGGTTGTACCTTAATATTTTCCAGTGTATCAAGAAAAGAGGAGTGGGAATCCTGGGGCATGGTGGGGGCCTGTAGCAAGCTACAATCTGGATTGTGGTTTTTCCCAGAGTTAGTTGAACTTGGATAATCTCGGATGCATTATGCTGAGCAACTAGCTTGGAGGTGTGGATATCCTTAAGAATATGGACACGCCTCCACCTTTAGTGTTTCAGTCTGGGTTTGGTGGCCGAAAGGTGTGGTATTAATTATAGCCTGGTAATGCAGGGGTGCTCTCTGGAGCTTTGAACCAGGTCTCTGTCAATGCACCGATGTCAATGTTCTCCATTTTAAGGAGTGCCTCAAGTGAGTGCATTTTGAGGTTTAGACTTTAATCTCATAGTGTTGTCGCCTCACAGTAAGACGTTGTCCCTCCTGTTCGATTCTCAGCTAGAGCGTCTTCTGTGTGGAGACATGCGTGAATGGGTGTACCTTCGTTGAAGGTTGTGCGTCAGGGCCGGCAACTTGGCACATAAAAATCTACTGCCAATCATTAGTGGACCGGAGTTCCACTGTGGAGACCCCTAACCGGGAAAAGCCGAAAGACACAACAACAACAACAACTATATTAGAATTATTAGATTAGAATATTCAGTATATTATTACTAGAATATTCAGTTCCAAATTAGAATTTACTAAGTTGGAATGTACAGCAGATGGAGTTTGCCAATAAAAGGCACCATGGAAGCAGCAAAAGATTTATCCAGAATGTGTAAGTCTTAGTAAGAGAGGTTCAGACCTTCTCTGTCAAACAGGAAGGCTTGCCCATCATCTTGTCTCAAAATGACACATACTGAATCCCCCTAGAACAACATCGGCCACATAGCCAATTATTAAAGTGGATTATCTTGTCTTTGATTGTTGGCATCATTCTGGGAGATGGCAAAATATAACTCAAGGCCAGTATCTTTCCTGCCTCAGACACATGCATAGCAAGCTCAGTCATACCTATCTACATGCCCCTCTGGGTACAGCATCTAAATCTATTCACATCCACTTGGACCACAGACTATAACTGTATTTTTTCAGGATGGAGGGATCTAAGCGCTCTTGTTATCCCCCATTACCTAGCTCCAGAAAGACAACTGTCAACCTATTCTTACCCAGCTTAGTGAGGATGATGTATCTATACCTGACAGTATAATCACCAATTACTAAACATTACCATGGTTATTTGCAGTCTCAGTGGTAAGTAAGGGCTTAGCATCTGCATCCTTGTGACTGTTAGAGATATGTCTACTGACTGTGGGTATAAAAGGAGAAGAAAGCTGTGTTGCTGTTTGATCTAATGTCTGAAGTTTCTTAGTCTTTAGCGTAGGAGGCTTTGGCATTCTGGATAAAGCCATTTTTAGACAAAGTCCATCTGATGGATACTCAAGTCTAGTAAATTATAATTTAGAACACATTAATGTTGCTGTACTCATTGCTAGGAGTCTAAACAAAAAAAAATGGATTTGAGGCTCTTCTGCAACTTGAACATGTTCATATATGCATAATTGCAGAGGCATGATTTTAGAGCAAAGAAGGCACTCTTATTTTTCTGTGTATAGCACCTACCACATCTTCAATCCAACTGGCAATTGTGGGGGAGTATCATAATTCGTCAAGAATAATACCACCTCCTGACAGATTCCTTAGGGTACCACATTTGAACTCTTAGATGCCCAAATCACAATAAACAGGACTAAGTACCACTTCATAGCTAGTTATAGAACACCCCCTGTGTTCCTTTCTGATCACTATAACTATCGTAACACATTAGCTGAAATCCACATTAAACCCAATACCTTTCTACTGTGGGAGTTTAACTAGCCATCAATAAACTGACTGCCCAACACTTCCTTGACATTATAAGTGCTAACTCTCTTTTACATATAGTTAGTCATCCTACTAGGGTCCCAATGTCTTTGATCTAGTCCTCATAAATATGGTCACTTCTTTCACATCTCTGTATGTAAACAAATAAACAATAAATAGTTGATCTGTTTTTCTAAAAGACTTAATTCTTTTAAAATAGTAACTGAATTGCCTATGTCCACCCAGAATATGTAGAATCTTTTCTCCTTGGTTCTAAGGATCTAGATAGAAAACTGGGATACTGATGGTTTGATAAAAAGTAAATTCTGAAACAACACTGGGCATAAGTGATGGATTTCTCTTAATGTGACCCTATCTCAATGGAAGACCGGATAGGGTTCACCTACCATGAGAGTTTGCAATTGAGATATTCCTCTTGCAGATGTCAGAGCAATAAGTGCAGTCTTCCATGTGATAAACCTTAAATCAGTCTGATGAGTCTGTTCAAAGGGGTCATAGTTAACTTTTAAAGCATAAATTTAAGATCCCAAGAAGGAAATAAGAAGTTATGTACTCACCATAACGTTCCATCTGAGTAGGTATCTTCATTTGTGTGCAACCTTTGGGATACGGATCCGATCTCGGATCTGAGCCGGCAACTTCTATCATAGCATAGATCCGAGCTCCTAGCTCCTCCCCTTACTCATAATCCCCTGCCTACCCTGGCTGACCTCAGATCAAGTTTGCCCCATAGCACAGCTGATAAAAGTGTCCCAAAGGGAACATATGCTAATAACCACAAGAACAATCATTTTGGTCAGGGGGAAGGAGGGGTGGATGGTTGCAGACAAATGAAGATACCTACTCAGATGGAACGTTATGGTGAGTACATAACTTCTAAATCTGAAGTAGGAACTTCATTTGTCAGCAACCTTTGGGACAGAGTCCCCAGCTACCTAAATCTTGGGTGGCCTTCATGGAAGGATATTCTGGAGCACCGCAGAGCCAAAGGACGCCCTACCTTGGGAGACAACATCTATTTTATAGTGGCTGATAAAGGTGTGAGATGAAGCCCAAGTGGCTGCGGAACAAATGTCATCCAGTGGAACCCTAGCTTGAAAGGCCGCAGATGTGGCAACAGCCCTAGTAGAATGAGCATGGACTCCTTGAGGTGCAGGCCTTCCCGAGCTCTGATATGCTAAAAGAATACAACTTGAGATCCATCGAGAGAGAGAAACTTTAGAAACTGGCTTTCCGAAATTACTTTTGGCAAAGGAGATAAACAACTGATCGGATTGCTTATGATCAGCAGTTCTATGAATATAAAAACGTAGTTGTCTGTGTACATCTAAGGAATGCAGCTTGTACTCTCCTTTGTTTTGAAAGTTGGGGAAAAACACTGGAAGACTGATAGATTGATTGATGTTCACTTCTGAAGATACCTTAGGTAGAAAGGACGGATTGATCCTAAGGTAAACCCTATCCAGGTGAAAGACCAGATATGGTGGTTTGACACAAAGACCTTGCAATTCCGACACTCTTTTGGCTGAAGTTATGGCCACCAAAAAGGCTGTCTTCCAAGATAGAAATTTGAGATCAGCCGTGGCCGTCAGTTTGAAGGGGGGACCAGTCAAGGCCTGTAAGACTAAGGATAAATCCCATGGAGGTACCACCTCTTTGACTGGAGGCCTAAGGAGGAAGGTACCCTTGAGGAAGGTCTTACACAGTTTGGAAGTGATAAGAGGGCCAGACTCTTGCCCCACATGATAGTATGAGATTGCTGCAAGTTGTACCTTGACTGTGGAAGAACTAGCCCCCTGGTGAAAGAGAGAGGTTAGAAAATCTAGCACTGACGCTATCGGGGCTGTAAAAGGGTTTAAACGATGGTGTTCTGCCCAAATGGTGAAGTGTTTCCACTTACTTCGATAAACCTTCCTGGTGGAAGGCTTGTGAGCTGCTACAAGAATGGCTTTGACAGGTGATGAGATCCCGGAAGTCCTTATGAGGAGTGGAACTGGAGCAACCAAGCCGTCAGCTTGAGGTTGACCAGATTCGGAGTCAGAAGATCGAGAGGGTGAGAAATGAGATCTGGGAGGGGATCCAGAATCCATGGTGGATATACTAGGTGAGACCATAGGTAAGGGAACCACGTCTGATGAGGCCAGAATGGGGCAATGAGGATCATCTTGCTCCCCAACTGCCTGGCTTTCTGTAATAATTTCAACATCAGGGGAAGAGGAGGGTAAGCATAAAGCAGACCGGGAGGCCAAGCATGAACTAGAGAGTCTCTCGGGGACTCCCCCGGAGGGGGGATCAGAGCAAAGTAATCGTTGCATTTGGTGTTTGAAGGAGAGGCAAAAAGATCGCAACAAGGTTGCCCCCATCGGGCAAATACTTGCTCTGCAACTTGATGGTTGAGAGACCATTTGTAAGGAGTCAGGATAGTACGACTGAGCCTGTCCGCTAGAATGTTGGACCATCCCAGAATGTGCGTTGCTATGAGAAAGTGGTTGGTGGAAATCGCCCATTCCCACACTCTCATGGCCTCGCGGCAAAGGGGGTAAGACCTGGTTCCCCCCTGTTTGTTGATGTACCAGATGACCGACATGTTGTCTGTCTGTACTGCAATCGTCCCTACCAGAAGAGAGTTGTGTAGTGCCTGCAATGTCAAAAGCACCGCCCTCATCTCTAGGACGTTGATATGCAAAGAGGTCTCTACGTCGTTCCATGTGCCTTGGACTGTCCTGCCTGAAAAATGCCCCCCCACCCCAGGCGAGAAGCGTCCATGGTCACTGTGTTGACTGGCGGAGGTAGTGAGAAGGGACGTCCCGTGTGGAGATTGGGAGAATGGAGCCACCACACGAGTGATCTTCTGCAAACCTTGCTTAAGGAAATGGGGTGAGACAGGGGGTTGCGAGACAGGGACCATTGTACCTGGAGGGTCCACTGTAGGACCCTCATGTTCAACCGGGCCAATGGCAGCAGAGGGATTGCAGCCGCCATAGATCCTAGGGCCCTCAGGACCAATTCCGCCGAAGGAGTTTGCAGTTGAAGGATGGCCTGCACATGTAACATCAGGTTCCGAAGCCGATCTGGAGTCAAGAACACAAGCATCTGTCTGGAATCCAGTCTCGCCCCTATAAAATCCAACACCTGTGTAGGGATGAGAGAGGATTTGGTCATGTTGATGGTTAATCTTAATAGTGGAGCCAGACTGAGGAAATAATCCCTGCATGAACAAAGTAGATGCCTTGTTGGGGCCGTAAGGAGCCAGTCATCCAGGCATGGAAAGACCTGAATTCCCTGGAGTCTCAGGTGGGCCGCTATTATCAATAGGACCTTAGTGAACACTCTAGGGGCTGAAGTGAGGCCGAAGGGGAGGACCCTGAATTGAAAGTGACTGGCTCCCAGCCGGAAGCGGAGAAACCTCCTGGAACGCCTGTCCACTAGATTGTGATAGTACGCATCCTTGAGGTCTATGGAGCACATCCAGTCGTCCTCCCGCAATAAGGGGAGGACGGATTGCAACGTGACCATTTGGAACTTTTCTTTGGGTACCGCCAGGTTTAGGAGAGAGAGGTCGAGGATGGACCTCAAGTCCCCCGTCTTTTTGGCACCAGAAAGAACCTGGAGTAAAACCCTGATCCGACTTGATCTGGGGGGACGGGCTGGATGGCTCTTTTTTGCAGAAGCTGTTGAATTTCTGCAGCAGCCACCTCCCTCTGACTGGGTGGAACGTTGGGGAGGCCTCTGATTCTGTGGGTTACGATAAAGGGAATTTGGTAACCTCTGGATATAATACAAAGCACCCAGCGATCTGTTGTTATGGACTCCCACATTGCTAGGTGCCTCGAAAAACACCCCCTGACTGCCTCCAGAGTGGAGCAGCCGGGTAACCCCTCAGGGGTTCTGCATGGGCCTCTCATAGAACGGTTCTCTGGACCCAAAATTCCTGGGACCGCCTCTACCTCTGGGGTGGCATCCTCCCTGTCCTCCTCCGCCACGAGAGGACTGGTTGTCCTAAGCAGACTGGGATTGATGCGATTTTCAGAACCACACCTTCTTCTGACCCTTTTGGTTCTTGGAAAAGGACCTCTGGGGCACAGAGAAGTGGACTCCGATGGCAGACAAGGTCTTCCCATCTTTCTTGCTCTGGACAAGAGTGTCGCGAATGGTTTTGCTGAACAGTGCAGAACCATCAAAAGGGGCATTCGCGAATGACTCCTTAAAGGGTTCCGAGAAGTCACAGTGACGGAGCCAGGCCTGTATCTTCATGACAAGCCTGACTCTGTCTGCTCTAGCGGCTCCCTCCGTAGCATGAGACAACAGCCGCATAGAGGTGTTAGAGATAGAGCGGAGGGTGGCCATTTGGGAGGAGTACAGATCCTTGTCTCCCTCCGACATGGACCCTGGGGGGGAAGCAGCGTATTCCTTAATTAGATCCCGCTGCATCAGAATAACATGTGCCATGTAGTTCAAGGCCCTCATAGAGAAGGTTGCTGAACTTAAGGCCCGCTTCCCAAGATGGTCCATCGCGCGAGACTCCTTGCTCGGAGGATGAACCGTGGGGCTCTCCTGAGCCAACTCTTTCTTGGTGGCTGCATCCACAAACATGGCATCCACAGGGGGACCTCTGCTCCAGTGTGATCTCTCTGCAGGGGGGCTCAAAATTTTGTCTGGGCACTTGGGGATTGGCTCTATGGTGTCCGGTTCCTTCCAAGCCCTAGTGGATATGAGATCCACCAGGGGGTTGGGTGGAGGGGACACCCAAGAGGTAGATGGTCCTGCCTCAAATGCCTCAAGGAATACGGACTCATCAGAGGAGCCTTGGGGGCAGACCACCCACCCCTGATTTTGAGCATTTCCATGATGTCTCCAAAGGAGACATCCTCAGGGGGTGATGTAGGGGAGTCTTCCTCTTCATCCAAGTCCGTTTCTTCGGTGAGACTCTCAAGGGAGTCTATGTGCTTCCTCTTGCACTTTGCCTTGTGAGGAATCTCCTCAGGGGGGACTGTCCGAGGAGTCCTCACGGACTGTATCTTGTTTCACTGGAACTCCTAGAGGCGCTGAGGCAGGCTGCCCCGAGGGCCGGATGAGGGGAGCCAGGACCAGATGAGAAGGAGTGCGGGAGGGAGCCGAAGCCAGGACCGGAGGCCTGGAAGCACTCGACAGTGCCCTCTCCACCGCAGCGAAAGCTGAGGGGGAGCTGCTCTCTGACGGATCCAAGATCCAACTCCCACTCGGATCCGAAGCGGGGATTGGACCCGGCGCAGAGAACGTCGGATCTGAAGGACCAGTGTACTCCAACCGGGATGGAGCCGAAAGCACACCGAATCCCTCGGATCCGAAGCTTGGCCCACGGTTCTGAGAGGTCGGATCCGACAAACTCGAGGGAGCCATCGGAGATGACGTGCCCAGCACGGTCGGCTCCGACCCACCCCTGGATCCAACGTGGATTGGCTCCGAGCACTCCAAACCCGGATTGCGGGTCGGAGAAGTAGCAATAGGGGCGAAAAAAGAGGCAAGAGCACTCCCATCTGCATCTGGGGCTGGATGAATCTCCTCATCATCCGGTCCATGTCCGCATCTGACATGCTAAAAGTGGACCTCGAAGAGGTCACCGAGGCAGACCTGGAGTGCTGCCTCGATGACCTTGACGGGTCCCGGATCACCACCTCCTCGGGTCCCGGGGAGAAACAAGGGGATCGGATCCAAGGAGGAGGAGATGAGAAGACCTGGACGGAGAAGCTCTCTTGGCAGGCAGGGCCGATGAAGAGTCCTCGGCCCGCCGCTTAAGGTGCTTCTCCCTCCGCTTCTCTTTCCTGGACTCCCTATCCTCCGGAGCCGAAGCGGGAGGTTGAGTCCCGGTCGGAGGAAGGGAGGCAGGAGTGACTGTTACCGGGGGGGTAGCGGTCACCGAAGTACCAGAGGCCGAAGCAGAGTCTAGGGGTAAAAGGCCCGCCAGAACCAGCTTCTACCTTCGATCCTTGAGTGCCCTGGGGTTGAATGCTGCGCAAATGACGCAACCCAAAGAGAGGTGTTCAACCCCAAGGCACCTAACGCACTGAGTGTGGCCATCAGCCGGTGAAAGCTTGTGACCACACTCGGTGCATTTCGAAAAAATGGCTTTAGGGGCCTCCGACATTACTAAAGTAAAGCACACTCACTAGGCCCCTAACACTCAAGTCACACACACATGCTACGACCAGCGGGGGAGGGAGGAATATTTTAAATTAAAATTTAAGCTGAGAAGCTAAAATAATAAGTTTAGTGTTAAGGATAAACCTACCACGCACACACAATCACTCAATCAGAAAAAAAGAAAGAAAACCTTTTCCTCACAAAAACGCCAAGAGCTCTGGAATCTAGCTGTTGCTTGAAGAGCGGCAAACTAGATCTGAGGTCAGTCAGGGTAGGCAGGAGATTATGGGTAAGGGGAGGAGCTAGGAGCTCGGATCTATGCTATGATAGAAGTTGCCGGCTCGGATCCGAGATTGGATCTGTATCCCAAAGGTTGCTGACAAATGAAGTTCCTACTTCAGATTATTGGTTTACTTGGTGGCCTAAGATGCAAAACTACCTTTAGAAACCATTTTACCAAAAACAGAGATGAAGGGGAGGATCCATGTGTAGATATAATGAAATGGCAACTAGATGGATGAACCTTGATAGAGAAATAAGAAAAGCTAGGAGAAAGAAAAAGAAGTTATGTCTTACCATAACGTTCCATCTGTATTATTGATCCTCGTTCAGTCATTACGTATGGGTATCGGTTCCGAGCTTGGAACCGAGCCAGCCATTTTCCGAGCTCACGTCAGCTTCAAACTCTTGAGCTAAACTTTTACCCACAATTTCCCTCTCCCTGTTACCTCAGATTGAGTTTGCAAGTTAAAGAAGGTGGAGGCTACCTCTGGTCAAATAACCTAAGAGAACTGGTTGGTGAGATCCACTAGAAACCACAGGAGGGGGAAGGAGGGAGGGTTGTAATGACTGAACGAGGATCAACAATACAGATGGAATGTTATGGTAAGACATAACTTCTTTATCTGATATTGTTAATCCTCGTTCATTCCTTACGTATGGGACAGAGTCCCCAGCTACCTCTATTCCTGGGAGGCTCTCATGGAAGGACATTCCTGAGCACCATAGAACCAAAAGATGCTCTTCCCCTGGAGGCCAAATCCAATTTGTAATGATTGATGAAAGTATGAGGCATAGCCCAAGTTGCAGCTGCATGGATGTCATGTAAAGAAGCTCTGGCATGGAAGGCGGCAGAAGTTGCCACCGATCTTGTTGAATGAGCTTTCATGGTAGTAGGCAACGAAATGTTACATTGTGTGTAAATAAAGGTCACACAGTCCTTCAACCATCTAGCTAATGTGACCTTAGCAACAGCTGATCCTAATCTAGGTCCAGAAAAGGCCAAAAATAACTGGTCAGATTTACGAAAGGGTTTAGTCCTGTTTAGGTAAAAACAGATTTGCCTGTGAATATCAAGGGTATGTAGACAATACTCTCCTCTGTTTGAATGGTTGGGAAAAAAAACTGGCAATTCAATGGCTTGATTAATGGACATTTCAGAGATCCCTTTAGGCAGAAATGATGGATTAGTTCTCAGAGACACTCTATCTCTATGAAGAATCAAGTATGGACTCTTGATACATAAAGCTTGAAGTTCAGAAATACGTCTGGCAGAAGTAATAGCGACCAAAAACAAGGTTTTCCATGACAGATACTTGAGGAAGAGGCTGGTTCAAAAGTTGCCATTGTCAGAGCTTGCAGAACTAATGATAAATCCCATGGTTGAATAGGTTCTCTAAAGGGTGGCTTCAGATGATTCACACCTTTTCTGAAGGTCTTGCACAATTTATGGGACATAAGAGAGGAATCTTGGACACCCTCATGAAAATTAGAAATTGCAGCAAAATGAACTCTAATGGTAGAGGCCGATAGACCTGATTGAAACAGGTCGGCCATATAGTCTAGTATTATCGACACTGGTGCTGAAAAGGGGTCTACTTGTTTATCTTTCAGCCAACAGGTAAATCTTTTCCACTTGCTCAGATAAGTAATTCTAGTGAAGGACTTATGAGAAGCAATGAGAATATCATGTACTGGTAAAGAAAGATCATTCTGCCTGGCAATCAAGGGAATTGGAATAGCCAAGCCATTAGCTTCAGGCTGTTCAGGTTGGGATGAATCAGGTTCTGTGGGTGTGAGATCAACTCTGGGATTGGATGGAGGATCCATGGTCGATCTAGTAGGTGAGGCCAAAGGAATGGGAACTAAATCTGTCATGGCCAATATGGTGCTATGAGGATTACCTTGCTCTTCAACCGCCGAGATTTCTTCAGAAACTGGGGAATGAGAGGAAAGGGTGGAAATGCTTAGAGAAGACCCAAGGGCCAATCGTGGAGTAGAGAGTCCCTGGGTGACTGTCCCGGAGGGGGAATAAGGGCAAAGTAGTTGCTGCATTTGTAGTTGGTCGGGGATGAAAAGAGGTCGCAGCAAGGACCACCCCAGCAGTGGAAGATCTCCGCCGTTATCAAGGGATTCAGGGACCACTCATGAGGTTGTAGAATGCACCTGCTGAGTCTGTCTGCTATCACGTTGGAACTCCCGGGAATGTGCGTTGCTAGAAGAAAATGGTTGGCAGCCATCGCCCATTGCCATATCCTCATGGCCTCTCAACAAAGGGAGTAAGATTTGGTTCCACCTTGCTTTTTGATATACCAGACCACTGCCATGTTGTCTGATTGAATCGCAATTGTCCCAGATGGCAGCAGGGGGAAGCACCGCCCTCAGCTCCAGAACATTTATATGCAGATGGGCCTCCAGTTGGGACCAAGTGCCTTGGACTGTCTGTCCCTAAAATAGCCCACCCAACCCCATCAGGGAGGTGGCTGTGGTCACTGTGGCCTTGGGTTGCTGGGGGGAAAAGGGAGAGACCATTGAGAGATTTTGTGTCATCCACCAATTTAAATCCTGATTGCACCTGTGGGTTACTTGAATCATAGCTGAAAGAGGATACTGAAAAGGATACTATTGGGTGAGCAGTAGCCATTGTAGAAGCCTCATGTGAAACCTGGCCAGGGGAATAATGGTGATGGAGGCTGCCATAGAACCCAACAGCTGTAGAACCAAGTGAGCCGTGGAGTTTTCCTTTGAAAGGATTGGAATTAGTTGTTGCTTTATCCTTAAAATTCTGTGCTCTGGAATAGCCGCTCTGCAGTTTTTTGTGTCCAAGATAACCCCTATGAATTCTGTTGACTGAGATGGAGTGAGAATGGATTTATGTCAGTTTATGTTTATGCCTAGCCTTTGAGCAGTGAGGAGAGAGTATGCCAGGGCTTTTTCCAGTAGATGTCTGGTGGGGGTAGAAATGAGCCAGTTGTCTAGGTATGGAAACACCTGGAATCCTTGAAGTCGCAAGTGAGCTGTGACAACTGCCGTGCACTTTGTCAACACTCTGGGGGCTGTATTGAGTCCGAAGGGCAGTACTCTGAACTGGTAGTGACTGGCTCCTGCACGGAAGTGCAGAAATCTTCTTGATGGCCTGTCCACCTTTATGTGGTAGTATGCATTTTGAAGATCTATAGAGCACATCCAGTCGTCTTTTTTCAAAACCGGGAGGATAGACTGTATAGTGACCATCCAGAATTTTTGTACTCTAACAAACTTGTTCAATACACTGAGGTACAAAATTGGTCTCCAGTCCCTGGTTTTCTTTGGCACCAAAAATAGTCTTGAGTAGAATCCGGATCCTATCTGGTCTGGAGGGACTATTTGGATGACTCTTTTTCTTAGCAGCTTTTCTATCCATAGTGCTGCTTCTTCCCTTTGACTGGGTGGAACGTCGCGAAGATTTTTTGAAGTGACGGGACGAAAATTGAAGGGGATATGATAACCTCTGGTTATGATCCTTTGTACCCAAAAATTGGTGGTGATGGTTAGCTAGGCAGAAGGATACAAGGAGAGATGTCCCCCAACCACCTCCAGAGGAAAGGAGCTGGGTCGTTCTTCACTAGCGCTGCTAGGATTGACCAGGGAAAGAATCCCTAGAACCTTGGTTACGCGGTCCCCCTCTGCCCCAACAGGAGCATCTTCCCTGTGAGTTTCCCCCTCTGCCTCTGGGGGATAACTCTGCCTGTGTGTCATGGAAAGGACCCTGAGATTTCTTGAACCATATCTTCCTACTCTTTTGTTTTCGGGAGAAAGCACATTGATGGGAAGAATAACGGACACCTATGGCAGAAAGGGTCTTACTGTATTGTTCACATCTGGCCAGTGTGCTTTTAACTTTGGGCCCAAACAACGAGGAGGGCTCAATGGGGGAATTAAGAAAGGAAGACTTAAAAGGTTCCGCAAAGTTGCACAAGCTCATCCAGGCGTGTCGTCTCAAGACTGCAGCTGAACTCACTGCTCTAGCTGCTCCTTCTGATGCGTGAGATATCAATCACATAGAGGAGTTAGATATAGACTCAGTGGTGGCCAGCTGAGAGGCCACTTTGTCATGGATCTCATCAGACACTGCACCAGCCAAGGTTTCAGAGAGCTCAGAGACCAGATCCCTTTGAAGCCTGATAAAATGTGCCTTATAATTCAGGGACCTGATAGCAAAGGTCGCTGAAGCAAAAGTGTGCTTTCCTTTTCTGTCCAGGGCCTGGGACTCTCTGTTAGGTAGATGGACAGTCTGGCTTTCTTCTTCTTCTACCAGATCCTTTTTTGTTGCGGCCGCCACCACCAAAGCATCTACAGGAAGACCTTTGGACCAATGGGGATCTGAAGCAGGAGGGGACAAGATCTTATCAGGCCTCCGAGGAATAGCTTCGACAGTATCAGGGGCCTTCCAAGCACGCTGCACGATGAACTTGACAAGTTCATCAGCAGGTGGAGTAACCCAGGAGGTAGTGGGCTGGGTGCAAAAAGCCTGCAGGAACACAGATTCCTCAGGGGTCAGAATAGAAGGCTGCCAGTCACCTCTCTGTTTCAGGATTTCAAGGATATCACCAAAGGATACCTCAGAGGGTGACCGAGAGGATCCTTCCCCCTCATCGAAATCTGTGTCTTCGGTGAGAGACTCCTCTGTGGAGTCCATGTGCTTCCTCTTACACAAACATTTCTGGTGAAGCTCCTCAGCGGGAGAAGCTGGGGAAGACAACGGAAAAGAGGATTCCTGAGGGAATATGTCCTGAGGCCCTTGCACCCGGTGTCCTCTAGGTGCGACCTGTGAAACCAGTGTACCAGAGGAGGGCGGAGATATAGTTAGTTCAGTATCGCCAGCAGCAGTGAAAGCCTTCTCCATCAGTTGGAAGGCTGGTCCACCCAGAGAGGAGTGTATGTTGAGGACAGGGGGCACTCCTCCCCTAAGTAGCTCAGCCTGCCGCCTTGGAGTCCCTGGATGGCTGTGGAGCAGCAAGCTCTGCGTATCCCAGCTGACATCCTGGTTCATAGCAAAACTTTCCCGCCATGAAGGCAACTGCGGTTCCTTAGTGAGATCCATAAAGGGAACCGCAGAAGGGGAAGACTGTACTATATCCATGGACTTCAAAGGTAATGAAGGAGGAGAATAAGAAGGTGCCTTTGGAGAAGGGTGATCACCTCCCAAGGAAGGATAGTTCCTGGGGGGTGGAATACCTCTGGCCAAGAATGCCTGGTCCACAAGATGCAACACATCATTTTCAGAAAGACTTCTAGTGGACCTCACCGAGACTGAGGGAGAAACCGGCCTGGCCACAAAAGAGGCAGACTCGGTGCCCATCTAATCTAATCCCACCGAGGACAACGGTGCCGAGAAAGACTGAACTACTGTAGTCTGCACCAAAGAAGTCATCGGTGCCAATGTCATTGTCTGCACCGACACAGGGATCGGTGCCAAAGTGGTTGTCAGTGCCAAAACCGGAACTGACAAAACTGGAATCAGTAATAAAGGCCTCGGTTCTGAGGAAGATCTCGGAGCTGATGCGGCCAAGGTCTGCGCCGACTGAACGGTCGGTGCTGATACAGTGGTAAAGGTCTGAACCGAGGAGCCCCTCGGTGCCGATATGTAGAAGGCTGCAGGAGAGGACGGAGCCAAAATCACTAATGGAGCTGAAGGCTTCGGTGCCGAAGGTCTGGGCACCGAAAGCACTGAGGATGACTGAGAGAGCTCCGGAGCTGAAATTTTAGACTTTTTAGATTTTGGTTGTTGAGAGTCCCCAGCCGGGGATGAAGGCAAAGATTTAGCCTTAGTAGAAACATGTATTTTCTTATGGGCTTTAGGAGGGGTTGAGACCTCTGACCCAGAAATAGCCTTTGAAAAGGGAGATTTTAGAAGTCCCTTTAGTATCAGTTTATTTTTCCTTTCTAACAAAGTTCTGTTGGAAAAGTTTTCACACATAGTACACGGTGGTTCAACAGATAAATGGGAAGCTCCCAAACAATAAACACATAAAGAGTGTGCATCAGAAGTAGGCAGTTTGTGTCCTCAATCAGAACACTGCTTAAACCCCGGACTACCCTTTTTATCTGCCATATTAACAAAAAGAAAATTACCAACAATGGTACAAGAGAGTACCCGAAGGTATGAAAAAGAAAGGAAAGGGATTACCAATGATGGTAAGGAGAAATTACCTCATGGTAAAAAGGGTAAGTAAAGGACAGAGAAGAAAACCGGAAATTATGAATGCTACTATGCGATAGGGCAAGAGGCAATAAAATATTAACTTTTCTGACAGAAAAGTAATTTGTAAAGCAATTAAACAACAATTGACTGTACTTAGCTCAAGAGAAGTAGCTTGACATGACCGGATGGCAACGCAGCAAACGAAATCTGAGGTAACAGGGAGAGGGGGCTTGTGGGTAAGAGTTTAGCTTGAGAGTTTGAAGCTGATGCGAGCTTGGAAAATGGCCGGCTTGGTTCCATATGTAAGGAATGAGTGAGGATTAACAATATCAGATCCAGTTTTACATAATACTGATAAGCCTCTGGTTATTGGTTAGGCACCAATTAGAAAACCTTTTCCACTTGCCAGTATAAAATTTCTTAGTAGCAAGCTTTCTTGCCTTCTTTAGTACCTGCTGCACGTCCACATGAAAGAGGTGTCTAAACGGTATAAAAATGAAATGATTCAGGCAGTTAGTGGAAGTTGTTTTGAGACCAGGGGGGCTATCAAACTCTCCATGTCTTGCATGAGTAGGTCCAGTCTATGAGGAAGCTTGTGGTAATTATTCTTGGCCAATTCCATAGGAAGGTAGAAACAATGTTGCCTGGAAAAAGGGAGTCATCACAATGATTTTTGAAGAGTCCACTGAATCTTTAGACTTAGCCTGGAAATCAGTGGTAAGGGTGAAAATGTGTACATGAACATCCTCCACCATGGGGATGAGAATGCATCTGTTTTCCATGTCTACCTGCAAGCAGAATTTGTTTACTTGTCTGTTTTGAAAGGTGGTGAACAGCTGTATTCGAGGTGTTCCCCATAACTGTATCAATTCCTGGAAGACCCCTTCATTTAATTTTTATTTATGAAGGTTTGTCCTGGCCCTGCTCAGTATGTCTCCTACTACATTTTTCTCTGAGAGAATGTAAGATGATTGAGGGGGGATTAGACCATGCTGAAGAGCTGCCTCCCAAGACATCATAACCAGCCTGAAAAGAGAATAAGATCTATTATAGCCACCCACCCCCTTTTTTATGTATCATATAATTGTGATGTTGTACATAATCACTTGTAGATGTCCTGGGACCACCGATAATGAAGATATTTTATATCATGTATCAGAGCTAACATCTCTTTGAATTTATATGCTTTGGTCTGCCTGAAGAGTTCCACAGGCCTTACATCTTTGCCCCTATAGAAACTGCTCTCAAAGCACAATCTGAGATATCTGCAGTTATAGATTGACATGGGAGGGGAAAAAGAAAAGGGAAGACTTGAATTTTCAGCCATTTGCTGTCTCTACCACTGTAGTTTCTTTTTGAAAAAACTCAAAATTGGAATCCTAAATTCCACTGGATGAGAATGTTGGGCCCATGATTTTTTTAAAGTTATTGCGTTTTTCTCACATATAACCTGTTGAGAGGAATCATAATAATCATAAAAGCCATGAATCCTAAGATATTCTCTTGATGAAGTCTGAGACTGATCGCAGAAACTTAGGAAAGTTTCCAGGAAGAAATCCACCTTTTCCTGAGAAAGAAAAACCTTTTGCTGAGAAGTGTTTAGAAGGCAGCCTTTTATGACAGTCTGATAGAGTCAAGGGAGATTTTGGAACATGTATCTGGAACCCCTGATTGGTTATAAGAAAAGAAACCTACGTTAGGGATTCCAGACATCATGGAAAAGGCTCTGCAAATATAAGTAAGTCATTTAAATAATAGAAATCCTTTTGTGTTTCTCAACTTATGCATAAGAGCCTGATATCTAGGTCCAGGGAAGTCATCATATCACTGTACTCTGCCCTCATCAGAACCATCATAAAGTATACTCCTTTCAGTATGTACCTGACCAAACACATGTAGCAAATGAAGAATCTGCATAGTTTCATTACAAAAAGAATGCAGGGCATAAACACAATTATGGATCTCCTTAAAGTCCTATCTCTATACTCTGCCTCTTACAGACTACTGAGAGTTGATCTATGCCTGGCTTACAAGGCACCCTTGGACCCTGCTCTGATGAAAATTTTGCACATTTGCAAAACAAACAGCATCAGAGCTACTAGATCCAAAGACCCAAAATTTGCTTGCAACATAAAGAGGATGCGCTGGAGATACAAATATATATCTCAAAAAATTCCTATTCTCTGGAACAGGCAACTCATCCATGTAAGACAAAGGCACTCCATGACCCAATTTAAGTGTAACTTGGACTATTGGATGAGAAATCAGAAATTTGGAATATTGGATGGGAAATCAGAAATTCACCCCTGGTCTGGTACCTATGTCTCTGATGGACTGAGGCAGCCAGTAAATCATATCTTATCCCCAAATCACCCATGAATAAATGTCTAAAACATAATACTTGTTGGTCACATTAAAGTTGCAAGGCTAGGCTTATAAATGCCTTAGTAGTTAGCCTAGTACACACCTATGAACTTATGAACCTATATGTGAATGCCTCTCAGTCTGCAGTGAG
The DNA here is from genome assembly GCF_019279795.1 of Protopterus annectens. Lineage (NCBI taxonomy): Eukaryota > Metazoa > Chordata > Ceratodontiformes > Protopteridae > Protopterus > Protopterus annectens. The sequence continues at coordinate 12,145,220 of NC_056740.1, forward strand.
CTAGTATTGGAGCTGCACATTTTGTAAATACCCTTGGAGCTGTTGATAACCCAAAAGATAATGCAGAGAATTAATAATCTGGCCCAGACACTGAGAATTTAAAAAAATTCCTGACGTCTACATGAGCATTCATGTCCTGCATGGGTGCTGAAACCACAGGGTAGTGGGGGAAGGGGGGGCATTCCCCTTTCAACAGCTGCCTAATATGCCCTGAAACTGCCATCAAAATAATGACTGCACAGAAATATTTGCATTGGTATTTCCGAAGTAACCGCAAGCTCAGACAGCCAGAAAAATATGATTTGAGTGATAAATTGTCTTTTTCCTAAGCTTGTAGTTACAATGGAAACACTTATGTGAGTGTTTTTGAGGCACAGGCATTCCAATCAATTCTTTTGTCTAGAATTTTGAACAAAAATGAAAATAACAGGAGAATGCAAGCACAAAACCAGGGACAATTTTTAAATATTACTTATTCATTTAAATATTTAATAGCACAGGTTTTGCATCAACATGCGTTTTTCTGAACAATAAAAAGTATGAAACGTTGATGTCTGTCATTAGAGACTGATTGTAATCATCTGCGTATCTCTCAACTTTTGCATAAGAATTCTAGATAAAGCCAAAAATAATGAGAGGAAAAAATGGCCAAAATGAGGGACAGATTTTAAATATTGTTCTTCTAAACTTGGAAAGCTGCTATAAAAACAGGTTTTACATTAGTATGCATCTTCTGAAAGGTATGAAGTCTCAGACTCAAATGTCTAATTATTTAGTGAGCACTATCCTCAACGGTTTGCCAGAAATCCACAAATTTTATGAAGAATAGATCAAATGTATGAGTGAGGCAATAATCTGGACATTCTGTAAAATTCTGGATAATTGAATGGTATGATCTTGAGAAAGTTACAGGAAAATCAAACATCACATTTTATGAGGGACAGGGCAAAATTATTGGTCAAAATCAGGGATGTTCTGCAATATTCTGGACAATGTATTTATTTACTTATTGATTGTTGTTTGTTTACCAGGTAGGTGGGCTGATCTATTGACCCTTTTCAGCCATAACCTGGGGCAACAACAGTAAAAATAACAATTTACATAATACATGAAGACACTATTACATTCACATACATACTTTGTACAGTTGAGAAGTATATTCTACAAGTAAAGTTTAATTTTAATAAATTGACAGAATCATGTGTTTTTATTGCCTTTCATCCACTAAGTACAAGGATAGACTTTAGGTCTTCAGTATAATAATCTGTTTTAGGCAGAATTTGCTACAGAGGTACATTTTACTGGAGCTAGACTGACATCCAATGTGGCAATCATTTTGCTGTATTTAATTTTTCATGGTGGTAGGCACAGATTTCCTGACAAGCTATGGGAGTAAGTCATAGAAGCAGTTTAGATTCATTGATTCACAGATATTCCAAGGCCAATGAATCTTATGACCATTCACCCTTTGCCAGTACCTTCCCTCAGGCAGCATCTCCTTTCTCCATGTGGGCCATATCAGTAAAATTATTTGTGGAGACCCTTTAGGTCACTAGTTTATGTTTAAAGCAAGGTAATGAATTACACTGCTTAACATGTTGGAGAAGTTTATTTCAAAGTTTGAGACGTGCTGCCTTATAAGCATACCTCTCCACTGTGTAGTATTTATCTGCTGGTGGAGATTTAGGTCCTTGATTCTAGTATTGTTGGAGATAATTGGACTTGTGGAGAAACAGGTGATTCCAGGACAGCTGGATCTCAGTGCAGTAAGCAAGACAGATCTTCCACCTCAAACGTCTGTAAGACACTGAATAAAGAAATAGAGCTTCCAGCATATCTTCATAGCTCATGGACTTTAGGCTCGAGATTTTTCTTATTAGGAACCTTTGGGGTCTTGCTAAATGTTTGATATAATTGAGACATACCACAAAGGGGGCAGTATACTCTTGTCCTGATCATAGCTGAGTATAAGGGAGTGATTACATCACTTAGAACCATGATGATATTCTTAGCAATTAGGTAAGCTAAATAAAAAGATTTCATGACAACCATTGTCACATGATGCTCAAAAGAGAAGGCACTATCAGCCCAATTACCTAGGTCCCTGACAAACCTTTCATTTTGTAGTGTTTTGTTGGCATCAAAACTGATACAACACCTTCCAGCATTTATCTTGTGCTCATTTTTAGTACACCAAGGGTTTACTAGGAATAGTTCATGCAGAAGAGTTTGGGTGTCATAGGGGGACTTAACAATCCCCAGTTTGCAGTCATTTGCAAACTTTGTTCACCCGAGGTCTTGGTTTTGCATTTGGATATCTGAGAAGTAAATAACAAAAAGGAGAATCCCATCACTGAGAACTGAGGGGGCACTTTCATACTTAATAATGAGGCATCTGTAGCTCAACTATGTGGGCCTTGTCTTTCAGCCAGTTTGCTGCTATCTTACCACATATGGGTTGATTTTTAAAGCAATTAGCTTTTGTATTATGTCAGCATGGGGGAAGGTGATGAAGGCCTTAGCCAGGTCAAGATACACTATGTACACTGCATGGACATCATCTATAGCGTCTGTAACCGTTTTGGAGAAGTTTTCCAGGTTAAATATCTGTAACTTTTACAAAGCCAAACTGTAACCTTCGCAAAGCCAAACTGTTGGGGATCAAGTCAATTCACAGAATATGACATTAGTTATAATATACTTCATGGTTTCACAGATGAGGCTTTTAAGGCTGACAGGACTTTAACTACTCAGGTTAGATGCAAGGCCGCCCTTATGGAGGGACATCACCACTGCAATGGGCCGTTCATCACCGACAAAACCAGTAGCTTAAATAAGGTAAACAGCTTGAGGAGTGTGTCTTCAAAGGCATGTTTAGCACTGTTATGCAACCAGGTATATGATATGTAGTAGTAAATAAAGATAAAAGCAAAATGATCGTTGTATACTAGAAATTTGACAAAACCAAATATCTTGCATGTTTTTTTTTTTCTTATCCAGAAGTTACAGTGTTATAAAATGTTTTATGGAGATAAGCTGTGTGATGTATTTAAATGGGGAAGTCCCTGGCAGTACTGAATATTTTGACTCTGGCCTTTGGTGAAATGAAATCCTAATAAAAGGACTCCATGGGCTTCCACTGTCAATGTTCCCCCCAGCATACCCCCAGTGTGTCCCCTGCTCACCCCCCATCCTGATCTTGCGACATCATAAAGATAACTTTTTCCCTTGTTTTCTCATACATTGTTATACTCTTTAGATTTTTACTGCATTATTTCAATATATCCTAAGTGGCCACAATTACACCATAATAAATAAGAACAAAATATTCAGATTAAGCCAGAGGTTATAGCTCTCCCCTCCTCTAGAAACCATTGGATTGTAGATGCTCTGCATTGCATTTTAGAGCTATTTTCAGACTTTTTAAGACAAAAATGGCCTGAACAAAAACCAGGACTGAAGAATGAAATTTATTCTTACTCTTCATTTTCTCTCTACATCCTTTCACAACTCTCTAAATAGCCAAGACTACAGTGTAATATCTGTGGAGGAAATAATAGAATTAAGTTGATAGTCTGGAGGCTGCTTGGGCCTTAGACGCTTTGTATTCCTAGATGCTGTGAGGTATTTTAGAGCTTTTTTTTTTTACATCCTTTTGTAACAATTATGGCCTAGTCAAAAATCATGATTAACTGAAAAAAAGTCATTCTTATTTTTGCTTTCAAGAAGAAACATGTTGTACTCAAGGCTAATGATCGAAGCAGAAAAAAAAGATAAAAAGTAAAGAAAATGTTCCCAATAAGCTTATAGAATAAATGCTTGCAAAGATACGTGAATCTTATCTTAGAATAGTGTCTATCTCCCTGTTAAAAAAAGATTGTCACCCTTTGTGTATACCTCTGACGTTAGATGTTAGACTGCGATGAAAGTGAATTAATAAATGGCCTCAGTCATATATTTGAAGTTGCTACTGTCACACATCATATAACTTGCCTCTTCACTCTCACCCTTGGAAGACAGCTACCCTCTGTTTAGCCATCTGACAACCAGAAAATTCTAACACATTTTAACTTGTTGAGCAGAGATGTATATTCGCAATATGCCTTCTCACCCCTACTGCCCAGAGTTAGCCACATGTATACACTTCTGATCTGTGATTGTGAGAAGGGAAAAAATATCATAGCTACGTATTTTGGCATGTTACTCCTAGACAGTGCACTGCTCTTGCACAAGCTATAGCCAATGTGTGTATACCTGTGAGGTATGACTGTGTGAAAAGTTTAAGAAATAATAACCACAGTGTCGCACCACAAAAGTTACAGTGACCTTCTGTGCATACCGCTGAGGCTAAATTGTGAGGAAAATTTAAGAAATAATGACTTCACTTTCTCCAGTTCAAACCAAGTTATTGTGACCTTCTATATACACATCTGAGGTTTACTTGCAAGAAGAATTTAAGAAATAATATCACTGTTCCAACCTCTGACACTCAGATAAACAAGCTATAGCAACCTTCTGTGCACACCTCTGAGCACAGCCAGTTCTGAAACAGGTGGGTCCAGTGCTGAAGCCCTCAGTAAGCCTGTGTTAGACTCCACTTATAAAATCTGAATTGTGGATGCTGCTAGGATTTAGATCTTCTGTGATGCATTTCATGTCTTATTTTTGAAATATAATGACTTGTAGTGTATGGATCACTATGATTATGCTCTGAATCTGGTGTAAAGGTATGCTTGTTAACCATTGTTTTGACATCAGAAAGATTCTTAACAAGCTTTTATTACAGTACCTCTTACTACTGTTAAGCTCCAGTCACACACTACAGCATTAACAGCAATCAGCAGTCATCATAAAAGATTAATAGAAAGCTGTTAAGTATTTCATATAGACTTTAGTTTTTCTAAAGTCCAACTAAAGTGTTTAACAGTGTGAATGAAGTGTTTAACAGTTTCCCACCACTGTTCTGTGGTGGTTGCTCTCTGTGTGCAGGGGTAAGTGTGTTACAGCACTACTGTACTTTTTTTCTCTAACTTTTGAATATATGGCTCCTGGATTACATAACATGCAGGTGCAACATTAGCTTCATTTGTGCGTCTATGAAATTTCTGTGCAGTCATTCCAAATGTAACTTATATTTGCACTATATACATCTTGTGTCATGGATATATACTTTAGTTATGGCAGTAGAATGGTAACAAATGCCCTTTTTGATCACTAAGTTACCCTTTTGCCTTTCACCCCCCCCCCAAGCCCTCAGGTGCTTCTGGCACCCATGCTGCCCTGTAAAACAATTCCCGCTATTTAATACTTACACACAGAAATAAAAATTCTCAAATGCAGTGCACTTTTACCACAAAATTACCCCAATACTTAAAATTATGCCCTGCTCTAAAGACAGTGGTCCCCAAGAGAAAACCTCAGATATTTTAAAAATATCATTTTTTTTAAAGAAGAAAGATTACTTTTAGTTAGAAAATAAAATACATAAATATGTTCTTAAAACAGGAATAATTTCTGTGTGGAAGTGTTCTCCTATGGGAAGTTATCTTACTGAAGCTGATTGCTGCTCTTGTGAAACCCCAAAGTTGCTTCATCTCGAGGCAGAAAGAAAGTTCTAAAATTTGTTGGACTCTGACTGCTGATATCTCTTTTAGGGGCTAGCAAATCAGCAGTCAGAGTGTAGGTGTGGTTGGGAGCCAAAGCTTTGTGAAGCTGGACAGTTATTGTATCCTGGGCAAGATACAACCCATCTAGCCAAGGGATACTGCAGATGAACATCATAAATTAGTGACTTTTCCTTTAAAACTAGTTGTATGTCTCATGTAAATACCTCTGTATTTAGGAACTTCTCAAAAGCAAACCTTCTTCAGTTACTTGAAGACCTAAATAAATTCTGCTGTAATCCTCCTCTGATGCATCCTATTACTAAAGTTCATAGGTTCATAGATTACTGCTAGGTTAACTGCCATTGCGAGCCATTTTAAGCCTAGCCAATTATCCCCTGTGACTGCCTATACCTCTGACTTCTACTCCCACTTAAATAGTTGTATTGATAAGGCACCCCTTATATGCACCAAATATAATGAGAGAGTAAAACTGCACAAGTAAACTTACGATAACAGTAGAATTTCAAGTGATCATTGCTGCAGTACCCTTAGATGTATGGGTTATATCCTACCAAGGATATAACAGCTGACCAGCTTCCAAAGCTTCAGGGCACCTTCCACATGTCCAAACTGTCAGGCAACTTGAGCTGAACTGATTAAAAGATAAGTTTGGGTGTGAAGCCCTTCAGAGCTTTCTGGCTAACAGAAAGAGTGAGGCTGAAAGGACAAAGCTAGGAATAACAAAAAATAAAAATCCACACTCTGACAGAAAAAGCATACCAAAAAAACAATGTGGGGAGGGAGTGGCTACTGCAGCAGTGATCATTCAAACATCTACTGTTAAGGTAAGTTTATTTACACAACTGTACTATGTTCATCATATTGATCACTGCTGCAGTACACTTAGCTATATGGGTAGATTACCCTAGCTAACTACATTTGGGAGGTGGAAGGAGAAGAATCCAGGAGCTCCTGGAGAGTGGTTCTACCAAAGCTTGATCTGGACATAAAGAAATAATCAAGCTTATTGTAAAAGTAGAATCCAGGAACTCCTGGAGAGTGGTCCTACCAAAGCTTGATCTGGACATAAAGAAATAATCAAGCTTTGTAAAAGTATATACAGGGGACCAAGCAGCAGCTTATAAATAATTTTAGAATCTAGCCCTTTCTAAAAAGTCATAGATGAAGTCAAGGCCCTGATAGAGTGGGCCTTAAGTCTAGTTCAGTCTAGTTCAGTTCCTTTATTTGTACCCAAAGGCAAATTCAGTTTACAATCACAAGGTTAGCTTTGGCCTCAACATACATTTAAACATATAAACATGCATACATTTAAACAAACACCATCAAAAAATAATTTACACTCAGACATTCCACAAAAATATAATTTCACAAAAACTTTATAGCCTATATTTCACATCTCCATTGATTTAAATAATAGCTGTTAAAATACACCCATTATACTTATATGTTCTACATTTCAAAACAGATACCTTCGACCAGATGAAAAGCTGAAATTCAGCATTTAACAAATGAGAATTATCTTTTTAAATTAAACACATTTATTATTAATCTGAGCAATAGCTGCTGAAATGAAACTGTTCTTATACTGTTTTGCTTTGCACATTGGAAACTAATACCTTCTTCCAGATGAAAGAAGCTTAAATTCAACATGTAACAAATGTAAAACATTTTTTTTTAAATTGAACCAGTTTATCTTTTCCAACTGTCTAATATATAAAGACATAAAGTTTAATTGTTATTCACCAATCAACTTACTAGACCATTTCACAATTTGGATCAACAAATTCTTACTTTCCATAGACAATTGCCCATACCATGCTATGAAAGAGAATTATAAAATCGATTCAATGAAAGTACTATAAAGTAGAATCATTATATTTTTATCTATGTGTAAATGGGGCAATTTTCTCAGGCAAAGCAATCTTTGTTGTCCCTTTCTATACACAGCTTCAAAATTTTCCTCAAAATTCAACTTTGAATCTATAATAGCCCCAAGTTATTTATATGATAGTACACATTCAACCATCTGACCATCTATAAGTGTTACATCATGTATATGTGCATGTTTTCTAAAATTAATTATCATATCTTAAGTTTTAGATATAATTAGCTGAAGATAAGACTCATCACACCATTTAAGAAAATCATTAATAACTGGACCATGACTGATCTTGTCTTTAAGCTGACTGATTAAAACAGCATCATCTGCATATTTCAAAATGCTCCTATTTTCATACATACTCCTGCATGTATTTGTGTAAAGAATAAACAAAAGAGCCAAAAGCACACATCCTTGTGGAGCTCCTGTTGAAGAATAAACTTGATTGGGCAAAATTCTATTTACTATTGCACTTTGTGCTGTATTAGTCAAAAAATCTAAAATCCAGCCCATGAGATTATTACTCAGATCATACTGTTCTTGCAGCCTTCCGGTTAAAACGTGATTGCATCATATCAAAAGCAGAAGAAAAATCAACAAACAAAAGTCTGGCATGTGACCCATTATTTTCCAAGTGTTTAATAAGTAGATTAAACAAGCTAATTGTTGCATCTCTACAGCTCTACGTGGCCTATAAGCAAACTGCATAGGATCACGCATATGCTCAGTCTTCTTTAAAATTTTTGACTTTAGCAATATTTCAAAAGTTTTCATTATGACTGATGTAACAGCTGTCAGTATAAAATCATTAAGATTTTTTGGACATTTAGATTTCGGAATTAGAACTACCACAGCATCTTTCCATACCTTAGGTACATGCTATGTCTGGAGTGACTTATTAAAAATATAGTGAAGAATAGAACTAAATTCTCTTGCACAATTTTTAAGTACATGACCACAAAGATTATCATGTGAACCACTTTTCCTTACTTTCATTGAAAGAAATGCCTTTTCTAGTTCTTTTTGATCTATGCTAAAATATTGATTATCTACAGGTTTTTGCTTCAAGTTTTATATATATATATATATATATATATATATATATATATTGTTACTAAAATCAAAAATATTAGAATTATTAAAAAAGAGATTAAGAGCATTGGCAAAATCAAAATCTGTATCCCAGCCATCTAGGCTGATCTGACTACTATTCTTTGACTTATGAATGCCTGCTATAGTTTTCATACTAGACCATACTGATCCAAGATTATCTGCAGCCATCTTATTCTGTAATTCACTTTTATATTTTTGTTTTGCTGTTAGAATTTCTATTTTCAGTTTTTTAGTGGCTGCATACAAATCAGACATTTCTTCCTCCTTCCTTAAACACCTTTTTCTTTATACTAAACTTAACAAATTTATCTACCCATGGTTTATTATTCGGGTAAACTCTAACTTGTTTACATGGTAGAATCATATCTCTACAAAAGGCAATATATGAACATATTACATCAAAAAAATTGTCCAAATCATCACCACAAGATTGTTTAAACATTTCCCAATCAGTACAGTCATAACACTCCTGTAAACACAGTATCAACTCTTTGTTCCAGATCTTTATATCCTTTATCCATGCTATCTCTCTCTCTTTAAAATCATTTTATATGTAGGTAATAGTTGCACACAATTATGATCTGCTGAACCCAAAGGAAGTAATGGATGTGCTTTATAAGCACTTTTATTGACCCATAACGAATATCTAAAGTCTTATCTTGCACAGTTGGACAAGAAACATATTGGTAAAAATTTACAAGTGTCCTTTTAAGGGAAACATGACTAAAATCACTCAATATAAAGTTTGGTGCTTCAGGTGAAATCATCTGCAATTTTTGTACCACCTCAAAGATAGTATTTACAGCAGAGGTAGCATTTGCTTTTGGGTGAATGCTTAATATTGTTATGAAAAGTTGTGGAAATTCACGTTGTAGGTAAACAGGATGTAACAATACTGATAGAAGCTCAACATCTGATGTATGAATGCATTCTCTAACAATCATAGGGTTATAGTATCATTTGTTTAACTATAAACATACCCCACCTACTTGAGTTTTCCTCATTGTTTCAGCCCTTCAGTGCAATCAAAATGGTACTCCAAAAGCATCAATAAACAAATCGTTATCCTGGTCATATTCTGTAAGTCATGTTTCTGTAAAGGCCATAATACAACAGTCTCTAAAAGATTTCTGGTAATGAACGTTCCCCTGGAGTTCATCCACTTTGTTTCTCAGAGACTGAACATTTCTCATAATCATTAACACCAAAGGAATTTGATTAAACCACTGTTTCTTTAGGCACAATCTAACACCTTCTCTTTTACCTTGTTTTTTTTTTTTGTTGTTCCCTATCACACTATCAGTCTCATTAGTGTGTTTTGAGATATTATTCATTAACAGTGGTAAGAAAGCTTTTGTACAAACTGCAGTTCAATCTCAGCAACATTTCTCTGGTATATTGTATCTTGCTTTTTTGATGTACAACTCCATTAAACTCCACAAATTAGTAAAAAATAAAATAAAATACTCAAAATAACAAAATTATAAAAATCCATTTTAAAAAGAAAAGTGAAATGACCAAACATGAACACACACAAGATGCCAAACGCTACTCTGTCACTTCTGGCTGCTGTGTGTGCATGTGGCTAGAATAGTTTTGTTATAGTGAGTATAGCAAAAGGTAATAGCCTGAGACAACCATTTGGAAATACTCTGTTTTGGCACAAAGATCTGAAAGATTTAGTTCTGTCAAGATAGTATCTGACTTGTCTGTAGACATCCAAGCTATGGAGTGTGTATTTTCCCTCATTTTGTAGTGCCGGAAAAAAATGGGGGGATTGATAGTTTAGCTTAAAATAAACTCCGGCACCACTTTTGGTATAAAAGAAGGATCAGTTCTCCAAGGAACCTTGTCCCTATAGAAAATGAGATAGGACTGATTTACCATAACAGCTTAAAACTCATAGTCTTTTTACAGAGGTCAGAGCAATCAGTAAAACTGTTTTCCATGTTAAGAACCTCAAGTCATCCAGGTTATCTGGAAATCTCCAGGGGACCAAAGATGGCTCAGAGAGCTGAGTGCCCTGATCAGGACAAGCATCTTCTTCAGATTTATGTGCTTGCAACTGTCCTTAGTGTCCCACACCCTCCCTAAAGTTTTATCCCTCCTGAAACTGCTTCCCAAGCAAAGTCCTGGATGTCTATAGTGACTGAGTGCTTTTTGAACAAGGAGGGAGAAGTATGATCTGGATTTAAGGATATTTGTTGTCTCTACCAAATGATGTCTGTCCTGACAAACCCCAGCACTGGGATTGAAAAAATAAAGGGTGCTGCTGCTGGGACCAAAGATATTTAAGATACTACTGGATTATATCCTATGTAGGAGGGCCAGTCTGAAGGAGATTGGAGACTGTAAAGTGGTGGCAGGGGAAAGTGTAGTTAAGCAGCATAGAATGGTGGTCTGTAGGATGACGTTGGTGATCAAGAAGAGGAGGAGGAGTGTGACAGCAGTGCCAAGGATTAAATGGTGGAAATTAAAAAAGGGTGATTGTGAAGTGGAGTTTAGGGAAGAGTTAAGACAGGCACTGGGAGGCAGTGGAGAGTTACCGAATAGCTGGGTAACTACAGCAGAACTAGTAAGGGAGACTGCTAGAAAGGTGCTTGGTGTGACATCTGGACAGAGGAAGGAGGACAAGGAGACCTGGTGGTGGAATGAGGAAGTACAGGAGAGTATACAGAGGAAGAGGCTGGCGAAGAAGAAGTGGGATTGTCAAAGAGATGAAGAAAGTAGACATGAGTATAAGGAGATGAGGCGCATAGTAAAGAGAGAGGTGGCGAAAGCTAAGGATAAGGCATATGGAGAGTTGTATGAGAGATTGGACACTAAAGAGGGAGAAAAGGGCCTGTACCAATTGGCTAGACAGAGGGACAGAGCTGGGAAAGATGTGCAGCAAGTAAGGGTGATAAAGGATAGTGAGGGAAAGGTACTTACAAGAGAGGAGAGTGTGTTGAGTAGATGGAAAGAGTATTTTGAGAGGCTGATGAATGAAGAGAATGAGAGAGAGAGAATGTTGGATGATGTGGGGATAGTGAATCAGGAAGTGAAACAGATTAGCAAGGAGGAAGTAAGGGCAGCTATGAAGAGGATGAAGAATGGAAAGGCTGTTGGCCCAGATGACATCCCAATGGAAGCATGGAGGTGCTTAGGAGAAATGGCAGTGGAATTCTTAACTAGATTGTTTAATGAAATTTTGGAAAGTCAGAGGATGCCTGAGGAGTGGAGAAAAAGTGTTTTGGTACCTATCTTTAAGAATAAGGGTGATGTGCAGAGCTGCAGTAACTACAGAGGGATAAAAAATAGAGAATGGAACAAGTGCTAACCAAACTGTAAAACCAAACCAAAAGCACTTGAAGGAAATAAGGCTGCAGGCGAAAATTCGAATAGTTTAATGAGGTACAAATATAGCATAAACGCCAAGAACACTCCACACTGCGTTTTCGTTTAGATCCACTTCATCAGACAATCTTAACACTCAATTCATACCCCTTAAATACAAGCACTTTAATTGATTAACCATCAATTAGACCAGCATTTCAACACTATTAATTACTCTATTTAAACGGACATAAACAAAAATAGCTGCAGAATTCAGTTTGACTAAGCAAACACCAAAAAAAGAATAACAACTTTTCCTTAAAAATATTAACTAAACTTTGTATACATTCATAATCTATCACTAAATATTGCACTACTTTTGTTACAAATAGTTAATAAAACACAATTTCTCAATCTCAAAAAAATTAAATATAAAACTATAAAATTCACATGTATTGGATGATACATTGGTGCCATCTAGTGGAAGAAACCATCATTTATATATATTCAGTGAAAGCATACCATGCGAAAACTGGAGTGATTCACAAGACATTCTATCTATCACACTACATGGATAGTAATGTGAATTGATTAAGAAAAATGCAAATACATATATTATAAACCAAAATGCATACATTAAAATATTTGATATTTAATGAATAATTCAAAATTTAGCTAACCTCATTACAATAAATAAATAAATATATATATAAATAAACTTATAACAATCAATATACAAACCTAATATACTTAAAAACAATTTTTATTAAAAGTGTAGGTACTTCAAAGCTTAGCTGCCCTCATTTTGAGTACTGGAGTTATTGAAATCAAGTCATTAAGGCCTGGGGGTTTATTAGCCTCCAGCTGTAATTGCCATAATAACTCCTTGTACTCTATAGAAGTCTCCCAATGGCCACCCCTAATATCTTTTTCTACTACTTCTAAGACAAAAAAATTATAGGTGGCCAAAGGGCAATCCAATATATGTCTATACAAAGCATTTTTAGAATTATTTGTTCTTATTTCGTAAAGATGTTCGTAAATCCTATTTTTTAACTTCCGTTCGGATTTCCCAACATAGAATGAATCACATGCTTTGCAAAGGGCAATATAGACAATCCCAAACGTATCACAGTTAGAGAAAGATTTACTCTCTACTAAAATGTCTCTACTCTTTACATAAATTGATTCATTTGCACAAATATGCGGACATTGTGAGCATTTCCCACATTTGAAGGTACCCACTTTGGTTCTTCTATACTTATTCATCCCTTTATTTCTTTCAAGAATGGTTTTTAAATTTCTGCCTTTACGGAAGGTACACTTTAATGGCTCCACAAAAAGGTAGTTCAGTTCTGATAGCTCACTAAATTTCATCCATTCTTCTTCCAAAGTTTTTTTAATCCTACTGGCTTGCCCACTATAATCAACTACAAAATTATTTTCTCTTACTACTTGATCAGTTGTAGTCATAAGTGGGGCCTTCAATTTACCTCTATCTAAAATAGGTTCGAATCTCCCCATTCTACCTTCCCTAACTTCTTTCTCAATCTTTTTAACCAATCCTGGTGGGTACCCTCTTTCCATAAACATTTTATACAAAATGTTACATTCTTCATCAAAATCTATTTCCTTTGAGGTCATCCGGCATGTTCTTACATACTGTCCCTTCACAATCCCTTTCTTTTGATGGAAAGGGTGTGCACTTCCAAATGCTAAGTATGAGTTAGAGAAAGTTGTCTTTCTGTATAACTTTGAGAAAAAGCCATTCTCGCTTTTACCTACATATATATCAAGGAATCTCAATTCATTCCTATCACATTGGAATGTAAATTTCAAAAAATTGGTTGATTGTGAAATATATTCGAAAAATGTTTGGAATTCAACCTCTGTGCCTACCCACAAAAAGCACATGTCATCTAAAAACCGCTTATATAATTTCCAGCATTGACTAAACCTGGAATTAATTATAAACTTACTTTCCCACATAGAGAGGATAATATTTGCATATGTCGGGGCGCATCTTGCCCCCATTGCTACCCCTTGTACTTGCTTAAAAAATTTTCCTTCAAAATGGATAAAATTATTAGTAAGAACCACATCCATCAAAGTCAATATTAAATAAAACTCATTATTATTAAACTTCCCATAATTAATCAGAGCTTCCTCAAAAAGCTTCATACCTTCTTCATGGGGTATAGATGAGAACAAATCTACTATATCAATAGTATAAAATATCAAATCTTTGTCAAAGACATCCGGGGTTAATAATTCTAACATTTCCCATGAATCCTTCAGCACACCATTCCCAAAATTGGAAAGTACCTTTAATTTTGTGTCCAACCATTTAGCTAACGGGGCTGTGACTGAATTTTCCGAAGCCACTATAGGGCGCATGGGTGGACTCACTATATGTTTATGCACCTTCGGTACCCCAAACAACGTCGGTACCGTAGGTTTATCAACATGTAGATACTGAAATGTAGTAATGTCTATTGACCCTTCTAATAATAAATCATTGAGAACCGAATACACTTTTTTATTCCCAATATTGATTTCATTTAAGGAGGCTCTATGATACCTTTCATCATTTTTCAGTATATCCATCATTTTTTCTATATAGAGCACGTAGTTCATGACAACCGTCCCGCCCCCTTTATCCGGTTTAAAAATTCTGATTGAATTGTCATTACTTAAACTATTTAATAAAATATTTTCTTCCTTTGATAGGTTAAAAGCTATCTTATTTCCACCCAACTCCTTCCTTAACTTTTTTTCCATTAGAATCTCAAAATTTTTCAATTGTGGGTGCAGGGGTGGGTTGAAAGTGCTTCTTCTTTTTAACCAAACATTGGCATTATTATTTGTCTTTTGCCCATGAAATAAAATCTCAAAATTTTTCTTTCTAAGAAAAAGCTTAAGGTCAATCAAGACTTTCCTGATATCTGCCCTTCTATTGGGAACAAATTTTAACCCTTTAGAAAACAATCTGAAATGAACTTCCTCAATACTAACATGACTATAGTTGAAAATATTATAACCCTGAAAAGTATGGCGTGGCCCATCCACAACGATCTGTTCTCCATCTTGAGGTTTATAAACCTGATTTTCTATTACCACCACTGGTATCCCCTGTTGTAATTCACATACGCACTCCCTCTCCCCCCCCCTTCTGAAAATTTTGCTGACGACTATTCTGATAGTTCTTAATCCTTTCCGATCTTCTCAGTGGGGGATATTCTGATAAATCATTAATATCACCTATTTCATTACTCTCACTAATTACTTCATTAATAGGATGTTCATTATCCACCCATGCTGCTTCATATCCCTCATACCTAAATGCATTACTATAGTTATTACGGGGTTTGGGGTAGCTTACTTTGTTCTTATAATCCTGTATATCCCTCTCTAACTTTCTACTTTTTCTTTGAAATACATTACTAATACTTCTATCAACTCTTTTTAATGTGTCATAATACATTCTCTGACATTCATTAATTGTGAAAAGCAGGTCCCTAGTAATTCTACCATTCACATCTTCTATAATACTACTTAAAAACTCTATTTCTCTTTCATTTTCTTTGATAATAACTTTTAAAACCTCTAAGCCACATTTGTTAAAAATATTTAATAATTCTAGATGAAAATCACTTCCTTCTTTGACCTTGTTTGGAAATTTGCATACTCTAAGTCCTTTAGGGACTATTTCTAATCTTAAACACTCCTTTAAATATAAATTTTCTAACTCTAAATTCTTAAATTTAAACAATATTTCATCTAGTTTCTTCACATTAGACTCAAAATTTAAATTACTATCATTTTCATTGACTACAGGCACCATTTTATCATTAAAACTGTATTTTTTATACAAAACATTAGAAAAATCAATATTGTACCTCTGTCCATTCATAGGCTTTCCCAATGAGCCTACTAAACCTTCTTTATAAGAATGTCCATCTTTTCTACCCACAGCCGATGCCTGCTTGGGTCTAGTGCTCAACGCTACATTGTCGGCAAAAACATCTTGAAACCGAATATCTCTAGACTCTGGCCCCTCACTAGATGTATTGAGGAACACTGAAGGTATCTCTTTGTCCATATGTATCATCCAATACATGTGAATTTTATAGTTTTATATTTAATTTTTTTGAGATTGAGAAATTGTGTTTTATTAACTATTTGTAACAAAAGTAGTGCAATATTTAGTGATAGATTATGAATGTATACAAAGTTTAGTTAATATTTTTAAGGAAAAGTTGTTATTCTTTTTTTGGTGTTTGCTTAGTCAAACTGAATTCTGCAGCTATTTTTGTTTATGTCCGTTTAAATAGAGTAATTAATAGTGTTGAAATGCTGGTCTAATTGATGGTTAATCAATTAAAGTGCTTGTATTTAAGGGGTATGAATTGAGTGTTAAGATTGTCTGATGAAGTGGATCTAAACGAAAACGCAGTGTGGAGTGTTCTTGGCGTTTATGCTATATTTGTACCTCATTAAACTATTCGAATTTTCGCCTGCAGCCTTATTTCCTTCAAGTGCTTTTGGTTTGGTTTTACAGAGGGATAAAATTGATCAGTCACAGCTTGAAGTTATGGGAAAGAATAGTAGAAGCCAGGTTAAGAAGGGAGGTGATGATTAGTGATCAGCAGTATGGTTTCATGCCAGGAAAGAGCACTACAGATGCAATGTTTGCTCTGAGAGTGTTATTGGAGAAATACAGAGAAGGTCAGAAGGAGTTGCATTGTGTCTTTGTAGACTTGGAGAAAGCATATAACAGGGTGCCTAGAGAAGAGTTGTGGTATTGTATGAGGAAGTCGGGAGTGGCAGAGAAGTATGTAAGAGTGGTACAGGATATGTACAAGGGTAGTGTGACAGTGGTGAGGACTGCAGTGGGAGTGACAGATCCGTTTAAGGTGGAGGTGGGATTACATCAAGGATCAGCTCTGAGTCCTTTCTTATTTTCAGTGGTGATGGACAGGTTGACAGATGAGATCAGACAGGAGGCCCCGTGGACTATGATGTTTGCAGATGACATTGTGATCTGTAGTGAGAGTAGGAATCAGGTTGAGGAGACTCTGGAGAGGTGGAGATATGCTCTTGAGAGCAGAGGAATGAAGGTCAGCAGGGCCAAGACAGAATATATGTGTGTAAATGAGAGGGAGGGTAGAGGAATGGTGAGGATGCAGGGAGTAGAGTTGGTAAAGGTGGACAAGTTTAAGTACTTGGGATCAACAGTTCAGAGTAATGGTGAATGTGGAAGAGAGGTGAAGAAGAGAGTACAGGCAGGGTGGAATGGGTGGAGAAGAGTGTCAGGAGTGATTTGTGACAGACGGGTACCAGTAAGAGTGAAAGGGAAGGTCTACAAGAGGGTAGTGAGACCAGCTATATTATATGGGTTGGAGACAGTGGCATAGACAAAAAGGCAGGAGTCAGAGCTGGATGTGGCAGAGTTAAAGATGTTAAGATTTGCACTCCATGTGACTAGGATGGATAGGATTAGGAATCAGTATATTAGAGGGTCAGCTCATGTTGGACAGTTTGGAGACAAAGCAAGAGAGACAAGATTGCGTTGGTTTGGACATGTGCTGAGGAGAGATGATGGGTATATTGGGAAAAAGATGCTAAGGATGGAGCTGCCAGGTAAGAGGAAAAGAGGAAGGCCTAAGATAAGGTTTATGGATGTGGTGAGAGATGACATGCAGGCGGTTGGTGTGACAGAGCAAGATGCAGAGGATAGGAAGAAATGGAAAGTGAAGATCTGCTGTGGTGACCCCTAATGGGAAAAGCCAAAAGATGATGATGATGATGACTATATCTTTTTTGTCATGTAAAGTCTTGTTAGGGGTATCATGAGAATCATCAATGCCTGAGACCCAAAATCCAAGATATTCCCATGCAGTGAAAAAAAACCTTAGAAATAGATGTAGATCTAGATCTATTGTTTCCTGTGGAAGAAAAGCTCTTTGAACTGAGATATCTAGGTGACATCCCAGGAATACAATCCTATGTGAACATGCAAAGAACAACTTTTGAATATTTTCTTGGAATCCCAGCTTGTGTAAGAGATCTCTCATTCAACAGAGTGATTCCTGACACTTTGAAAAATACTGTAGAGATAAGCAATTTGTCTAAACAGGAAAAATGCGGATGTCATGTAGCCTGCAATGAACTATAAGTGGAACTAGACACTGTTAATACTCTTTGTGCACTAGATAGCCAAAGGGTAAGGCAGATAACTGATAATGTAATTCAGATACACAAAACATTAAGAAACATTTAAAATCTGGATGAATAGGCATATGGTGATAAGAATCATTTATGTCTAACTTTACCAGAAAAGTTGAAAGAGGAAGAAGAGGTAACAGGTATGGCATCATTTTGAATAAGGGCACTGCCACAAACAAAGATCCAGAGTTGGTCTCTAAGGATTTCTTTCTTTGGCACTTGGAACATCCTTGAATAAAAATCCCTTCCCCACCTGGGAAGGAGGAACTGGTACTATCACTCCTTGGAACAGCATGTGATAAGAAACCGGTGGAAACAAAAGAATCTAAATCCCCAGGAAAGGAAGAACTTTCTCCCACTACTGTCTCAAACCTTGATGAATGATTTGCAGAACCCAGTTGTCTGAAATTGTCTATTGCCAAAGAGAAAAATGGAGATTGAGACTTTCTGGAGGGAAAAGGGGCTAGGATGGGAGGGGGTCACAAGGCCTCTTGAATAGTCATTCAGACTTGGACTATTCTTGGTTTTGGGAGGTTTAAGATATCTTTTTGGAGCCCCTTGCCATTTTTTTCTTAAATGTCTACTTACCTGTATTTTGTTGAGACTGTTTATTCTGCTTTTTGCCAAAACTGGATGAGGAGAATGAAAATCCCTTGGAAAAATTGTAAAAGGCAGTCAGAAAAATCTTAAGAGCTTCCTTAGATTGGCTTTCCCTTTTCTTCACATTTTTTGATCATCTCTGCAGCAGAGGGGCCGAACACTAAATATCTATGCATTCATTTTTAATATCATCTGGGAGGTTCTGAGAATGCAGCCATGCAAACCTGCTTGAAACATTACCAGTGGCTGTAGCCCTGGAAGAGGTATCAAGGGTCATATCACACGCTGTAAACAATGAGTAGTGACCTGTGCAAAAGAAGAAACAAAGTTATTAGAAGCAGATTTTTCCTCACTAGAAGAAACTGCAAATAAAACATTCCTTATACTTTCCCAATTAGTCAGAACAAACATTAACATATGAGCCTGATAATTCAAAATTCTGAAAATCAAAGTTGAAGTATATACTTTTTTTCACATACCTATCAATAATTTTCCTGTCCTTATCAGAAAGAGTAGGACTAGAATTGACTAGGTGTTTAGCAGCAGTGGGATCAACTAGAGCTATAGCTGCTGTGTCAGGTTTGGGAATAGTGTGTACAAATCTAACAGACTGAGGAACTTTATACATTCTATATGCCTTTTTAGGGGTAGCTGGCTCACTATCAGGAAAACTGAAGGCAATAATATACACATCCTCTAAAGCAGACAGAACAGGACTGAATGAATGGGTGTAGGATTTAGAGAAACCTTCTGTAACAACTCAAAGTATTTTCTGAGGGACTGAGAAACTTCAGTGTTCTCCCACTGAAAACACTGGCACATTCTAACAATAGTCTCAAAGAAAGAGAAACTCCTCACAGGGAGAATCAAAAACTGAGCTCTCCTCTGAGTCTGAATCAGAAATATGAGAGAAAACACTGTATCTGTTCCTGTATCTTCCTGTTTAGATTCAGAATCTTGAATCTCTTCAGGAAGATGGGAACTACTTTACGGTTAGGATCAATAGCCTAAATTATACCCTTAGCCAAAGCCAATAAACTATTCCTATGTAAAGACATTTGAGGAGAAGTAGATACATGTTTGGTTTTCTGCTTCTTTTTGACAGGAAAAATGGGGCCAGCTGTGTTATTAATGGCATCAGCAGCTTCTGCAGGAATGGGTTCAGCATTCTAACACAGCAGGGAAACCTTCCATGCTCCCTATCCCAGGACTAGGAGTGGTTCCCCCTTGCCAACTGGGGGGACCCCCAACAGCTGTAGAGGATGTGGCTAAAGACCAGGTCCACAGTGGCTCTAAAAACATTCCACAGTGGCTCTATAAAACAGCATCATAAGTAAGAAAAGGGAAGCCTTTTCCTCAAAGGGAACTTATCTACCCAGCAAAGGAAAAACATAAGCTGGCTGCCGATCTTTGAAAGCCTCAGAGGAGCATACACTTTGGTAGTAGTTCAAGCTATGAAGGGCTTTGCACCCAAAAAGATATTCTGTGCTCACCATAATGATCCATCTGTGTTGACCATTTTCATTCTTCCTCAACTGATGCGTTTGGATCTGATCCCTTGGATTCAAATTTGTTATTGCTAAAGCTCGTGGTAACCAAAAAACTCTCAAGCTTCTCCCTTACCCATAATGCACCATCCCCAAGTACCTCAGATCTTGTTTGCTGACTTTAGTAGAAAGAAAATATTTGCAGTCAAATAGCAAGAAGCTACATCTGGTGCTCCACAGAAAGTACAGTCATGTCCTGCAACTTCCCATTCTTTCAGACGTTTACACAGGATGGGGGATGGTGGGTGGGGAGTAAAGGAAGAATGAAAATGGACAACTCAGATGGAATGTTATGGTGAGTACAAAACTTCTTTATCTGATGTCAAATTTCTTGGTATCCTCAACTGATGGGACAGAGTCTCCAGCTACCTAAAATCCAGGGTGAACTCAAGGGAGGATATCCCTGAGCACCACTGAACCAAATGAAGCTCTACATCTGGAGACCAGATCCAATATGTAATGAGTAACAAAAGTATGGGGAGTAGCCCAAGTTGCTGCTGTGTGTGTATTATCCACTGACATTCTTGACTGAAAAACTGAAGAGATGATCATGGATAAAGTTGAATGGGTCCATAATGGTTTTGGTAGAATAATGCCCAATTTTTTATAAATAAATGAAATACAATCAGTTAGCCACCTAAATAATATAACTTTTGTAACAAGGCTTCCCAATATCACCTCTGCAAATGAAGCAAAAACTGGTCAGTTTTTCTGACATCTTTTGTTCTATGTAGGTAAAAAAAAAGAAGTTATGTACCTACCATAACGTTCCATGTTAGTTGTCTTCATCTCGCCTTCCTTCTTGCTGTTTGGGTTTGGAGCCAATCCTCGGCTCTGACTCAGCCATCTTCTATAGCTCGAGAGCTGTTTACTGGCTCGAGGCTACCCCTTATCCCAGAATGCCCAGCGTCAGCTACCCAGATCTCGTTTGTGATAGCGCACACTAGACATGAGTAGAGTAACCAGTTACCTAAAAACTGGTTGTCCAATACACCTAAACAAGGAAAGAGTCATAAATTACCTGGCATGTGAAGTAATAAAAGATACTCAGCCAGTGAAAACAGAAAAAAGAACTCCTCTCAATCCTCTAGGAAGGGTGAAGGAGCTAGTGACGCAAGAAGGAAGGCGAGATGAAGACAACTAACATGGAATGTTATGGTAGGTACATAACTTCTTTATGTTAAGTTGTCCATCTTGCCTTCATTCTTGCTGTTTGGGACAGCGACCCTAGCACCTAAAATCCTGGGTGGCTCATTGGAACAGACTCTTCAAAACAGTAGAACCAAAGGAAGCTCTGCTCCGGGAGACCATATACACCTTGTAATGAGAGAAAAAAGTGTGAGGGTTTGCCCAAGTGGCAGCCGAACAGATCGAGTCTATGGGCAACCTAGACTGAAAGGCTACAGAGGTGGCTAATGCTCTAGTGGAATGACCTTTTGGTTTAGCTGGTAGCTCTTTATTTCGTAACTGATAAATAAAGGCAATAGTATCAGATAATCATCTGGATAAGGTCACCTTAGAAACTGGGAGGCCTTGTTTGTTGAAAGCATAAGAAAGAAATAACTGATCTGACTTTCTTAGTTCCTTAGTTCTATGGAGGTAAAAATGCAATTGTCTGTGCACATCCAATTGGTGGAGCTTGTATTCTGCCTTGTTGCTGTGATTGGGAAAGAAAACTGTGAGATCTATGGATTGATTTAAATTGTTCTCTGAGCAGACTTTAGGAGTAAAGGATGGATTGGTCCTCAGAGAAACTCTGTCCTTGTGAAACACCAGGTAAGGAGGACGAACACATAGTGCTTGAAGTTCTGAGACATGTCTAGCTGAAGTGATAGCAACCAGAAAAAGTGTCTTCCAAGAAAGAAATTTTAAGGAACGTGATGCTGCCAGTTCAAAGGGAGGCAAAATTAAGGAAGCTAAAACTAAATTGAGATCCCAAGGAGGAGGAGGATCTCTAAATGGGAGTCTAAGAAGAGATGTTCCTCTCATAAAGGCCTTGCAGAGCTTATGAGACATTATGCTAGAATTAAACATGAAAATTAGAAATGGCAGCTAGTTGTACTCTAATGTTAGCAGAAGCCGCACCAGACTGAAAGAGTTGTGCTAGAAATTCAAGAATTTCATGGACTGGGGCTGAGAAAAGATCCAAATTTCTAGATTCTGCCCAGTAAGAAAACCGTTTCCATTTACTAGCATACGTTTTTCTCGTAGTAGACTTATGTGAGGAAAAAATAATATCACGGACTGCTGGGGAGATATTGGAAAGCATGGCTAAGGTTGGAAGTGGAGTAACCAAGCTGTGAGCTGGAGAGTTTGAAGGGATTGGTGCAACCCGCCTGATTGATGAATCAGAAGATCTGGAACCGGGTCCAGAATCCACGGTTGATCCAGAAGGTGGAGGTGCAGGAATGGTAACCATATCTGTCGAGGCCAATATGGGGCAATGAGGATCATTTTGCAACCCAACGATTTTGCTTTCTGTATGAGTCTTGGTATTAGGGGAAAAGGGGGAAAAGCATAAAGGAGTCCCTGAGGCCAATCGTGGACTAGAGCATCTCTGGATATATGACCTGGAAGAGGAAGTAGGGGGAAGTAGCTGCCGCATTTGTTGTTGAGAGGAGGGGCAAATAGGTCGCAAGCAAGGCTGTCCCCATTTGCGGAAGATAAGATCCACAACTTCCTGATTCAGAGACCACTTGTGAGGCATGAGGATAGCTCTGCTGAGCCTGTCCACTATGACGTTGGATTTCCCAGGGATGTGCATTGCTATCAGAAACCGCTGGGAGGAAATTGCCCATTGCCACAGTCTGAGTGCTTCTCGACAAAAAGGGGTAAGACCTGGTCCCACCCTGTTTGTTGATGTGCCACACCACTGACATGCTGTCCGTTTGGATTGTAATGGTCCAGGAAGGAAGAGAGTCTTAAAGGGCTTGCAACGCTAGGAGTACCGCTCTCATTTCTAGGACATTGATATGCTGATGGTCCTCGTGAGGTTGCCAAGTGCCTTGGACTGTCCTGCCTAGATAATGCCCCCCCACCGGCTACTGGTGGAGGTTGTATGAAAGGTCTGCCCTGAATTACTAGTGGGGAGACCATCCACCAAGAAAGGTGCCTTTTGCATGTTTCTGTGATCAGAATCATGAGAGACATGGGTAGTTCCTGGAAAGACCACTGCGTGAAAAGAAGCCACTGAAGGATTCTCATGTGGAAATGCGCTAATGGGACAAGAAGAATGGCAGCTGCCATGGAGCCTAGAGCTTGGAGGACATATCTGACTTGAATTCTTTTGCTCTGCATTAGAATTAACACTTGTTGACGAATAGTGGAAACTCTTTCCTGTGGTAATCTTGCAAACATTTCTTTTGTGTTTAATTCTGCCCCTATGTATATGATAGACTGACAGGGCAACAAGGCAGATTTTTCGAAGTTTACTGTAATGCCTAGTTGAATGCATGATGTGATTGTATAATCCCGTGCCTCTAAGAGTTGATGCCTGGTGGTAGCAGTCAGGGGCCAGTCATCTAGATAGGGAAACACCTGGAATCCTTGATGCCTCAGGTGAGCCATGACTACTGCCATACACTTGGCGAACACCCTGGGGGCTGAGGTGAGACCAAAGGGCAGAACTCTGAACTAGTAATGACTGGCCCCTATCCAGAAGTGAAGAAATCTCCTGGAGCATCTGTCCATCTTGATATGGTAGTACGCATCCTGAAGATCTGTCGAGCACATCCAATTGTCCTGACCCAGAAAAGGGAAAATGGACTGCAGTGTCACCATCTGGAACTTTTCTTTTTGTACAGATTTGTTCAATCTGCTGAGATCCAGTATTGGTTTCCAGTCCCCTGTCTTTTTTGGTACTAAAAAGAATCTTGAGTAAATTCCGGATCCTAGTTGGTCTGCGGGGACTTCTTGAATGGCTCTTTTTTCTAGCAGTTTTGAAACTTCTGTGACTGCTTGATCCCTTAGATTGGGTGGGACATCTGGGATGGGCTTTTTTGATTCTATGGGGGATTGATGGAAGGGAATTTTGTAACTTTCGGATATAATGGATAGTACCCATCTGCCTCTTGTTATATTTTGCCAGGCTTTTGGGTACAGCGAAAGTCTTCCCCCGACTGCCTCCAGAGGTGAGCAGTTGGGCAACCCTTCAGGGATGCTGGAAGGGCTTGGCAGAGAAGGGCTGAGAAAAGATCCAAATTTCTAGATTCTGCCCAGTAAGAAAACCGTTTCCATTTACTAGCATACGTTTTTCTCGTAGTAGACTTATGTGAGGAAAAAATAATATCACGGACTGCTGGGGAGATATTGGAAAGCATGGCTAAGGTTGGAAGTGGAGTAACCAAGCTGTGAGCTGGAGAGTTTGAAGGGATTGGTGCAACCCGCCTGATTGATGAATCAGAAGATCTGGAACCGGGTCCAGAATCCACGGTTGATCCAGAAGGTGGAGGTGCAGGAATGGTAACCATATCTGTCGAGGCCAATATGGGGCAATGAGGATCATTTTGCAACCCAACGATTTTGCTTTCTGTATGAGTCTTGGTATTAGGGGAAAAGGGGGAAAAGCATAAAGGAGTCCCTGAGGCCAATCGTGGACTAGAGCATCTCTGGATATATGACCTGGAAGAGGAAGTAGGGGGAAGTAGCTGCCGCATTTGTTGTTGAGAGGAGGGGCAAATAGGTCGCAAGCAAGGCTGTCCCCATTTGCAGAAGATAAGATCCACAACTTCCTGATTCAGAGACCACTTGTGAGGCATGAGGATAGCTCTGCTGAGCCTGTCCACTATGACATTGGATTTCCCAGGGATGTGCGTTGCTATCAGAAACCGCTGGGAGGAAATTGCCCATTGCCACAGTCTGAGTGCTTCTCGACAAAAAGGGGTAAGACCTGGTCCCACCCTGTTTGTTGATGTGCCACACCAATGACATGTTGTCCGTTTGGATTGTAATGGTCCAGGAAGGAAGAGAGTCTTAAAGGGCTTGCAATGCTAGGAGTACCGCTCTCATTTCTAGGACATTGATATGCTGATGGTCCTCGTGAGGTTGCCAAGTGCCTTGGACTGTCCTGCCTAGATAATGCCCCCCCACCGGCTACTGGTGGAGGTTGTATGAAAGGTCTGCCCTGAATTACTAGTGGGGAGACCATCCACCAAGAAAGGTGCCTTTTGCATGTTTCTGTGATCAGAATCATGAGAGACATGGGTAGTTCCTGGAAAGACCACTGCGTGAAAAGAAGCCACTGAAGGATTCTCATGTGGAAATGCGCTAATGGGACAAGAAGAATGGCAGCTGCCATGGAGCCTAGAGCTTGGAGGACATATCTGACTTGAATTCTTTTGCTCTGCATTAGAATTAACACTTGTTGACGAATAGTGGAAACTCTTTCCTGTGGTAATCTTGCAAACATTTCTTTTGTGTTTAATTCTGCCCCTATGTATATGATAGACTGACAGGGCAACAAGGCAGATTTTTGAAGTTTACTGTAATGCCTAGTTGAATGCATGATGTGATTGTATAATCCCGTGCCTCTAAGAGTTGATGCCTGGTGGTAGCAGTCAGGGGCCAGTCATCTAGATAGGGAAACACCTGGAATCCTTGATGCCTCAGGTGAGCCATGACTACTGCCATACACTTGGCGAACACCCTGGGGGCTGAGGTGAGACCAAAGGGCAGAACTCTGAACTAGTAATGACTGGCCCCTATCCAGAAGTGAAGAAATCTCCTGGAGCATCTGTCCATCTTGATATGGTAGTACGCATCCTGAAGATCTGTCGAGCACATCCAATTGTCCTGACCCAGAAAAGGGAAAATGGACTGCAGTGTCACCATCTGGAACTTTTCTTTTTGTACAGATTTGTTCAATCTGCTGAGATCCAGTATTGGTTTCCAGTCCCCTGTCTTTTGGTACTAAAAAGAATCTTGAGTAAATTCCGGATCCTAGTTGGTCTGCGGGGACTTCTTGAATGGCTCTTTTTTCTAGCAGTTTTGAAACTTCTGTGACTGCTTGATCCCTTAGATTGGGTGGGACATCTGGGATGGGCTTTTTTGATTCTATGGGGGATTGATGGAAGGGAATTTTGTAACTTTCGGATATAATGGATAGTACCCATCTGCCTCTTGTTATATTTTGCCAGGCTTTTGGGTACAGCGAAAGTCTTCCCCCGACTGCCTCCAGAGGTGAGCAGTTGGGCAACCCTTCAGGGATGCTGGAAGGGCTTGGCAGAGAAGGTTTCTCTGTCACCCTGGTTTTGTGGTCCCCTTCTGCCACTAGGGCGGCATCTGTTATTGTTGTTTCCCCCCTCTGCCCCTGGGGGAAAAATCACCACGTGTGTCAGGCAAGGGTCCCTGGGAATTTTGGAACCACATATCTCTGCTCTTCTGACCCTTGGGATAAGGTCTAGAAGGGGTGGAAAAATGGACTCCCACAGCAGAGAGAGTCTTGCCTTCCTGTTTACACCTGGTCAACGTGTCTTTCACCTGAGGCCCAAAGAGAAAGGAGCCATCAAAGGGAGTATTGGTGAAGTACGCTCGAAAGGGTTCAGCAAAATGACACAGCCGCATCCAAACATGTATCCTGAGAGCCACACCTGTCCCTGTGGCACTGCATGCTCCATCGGCTGCATAGGAAATGAGCCTCATGGAGGAGTTGACTATGGAATTAAGAGTCACAAGTTGAGAAGCTACTTTGGCTGGTACTCCCTCAGCTGTAGTATCTTGAAGGGTATCTCCAAGCTCTTTCAGGAGATCCCTTTGAAGAGATGTAAAATGGCATAGCTAGTTCAGGGACCTCATTGAAAAGGTCCCTGAAGCAAACATTCACTTTCCATATCAGTCCATCATCCGAGACTCTTTGTTTGGAGGATGAACAGATGAAGAGGTTTCTGCTAACTCTTTCTTGGTGGCTGCTGCTACCACCATGGCATCAACAGGCACACCTTTGGAGAGGAATTCTTTGTCCTGGGGGGGCTGTAATAAATTTGTTTGGTCTCCTCGGAGTAGGTTCCACAGAATTTGGAGCTGACCAAGCCTTTCGAGTCACTACAGACATGAGTGGGTCGAAAGGAGGAGATACCCAAGAGGTGGAAGGTCGGGAACCGAATGCGTCCAGGTATACAGGCTCATCCTCGGTAGGGGCTAGGGAAGTCCAGTCCCTCCTCTGTCTAAGCATTTCAAGAATGTCCGAAAAGGAAACATCTTCAGAGGGGGACCTTGGGGACCCTTCCGATTCATCCATGTGTGTATCTGAGATGACAGACTCAAGGGAGTCTATGTGCTTCCTCTTGCACTTCTTCTTCCGGGGAGGCTCTTCCGAGTGATCAGGGGAGGCTTCGGAAGAAGTGGGATCATCCAATGGGGTGTCCTAGGGCATAGGTTCCCTATGCTTGGGGTCTGGAGGAGGAGTAGAGGTTGGAACAGACACCATGGGGGGAGGAGCCGATGGAGCTGGCAGCAGAGCTGTTTCGGGGGACAGCACACTCCGCATGATCTCAAAGGAGTCCTGACCTCTAGGCAGAGAAAGCTCCAGCTCCGAAGAAACAGGAGCCCTTCTACATGTCGAGCGTGATGGTGCTGAGGCCGATGTTGGAGCCGAGCTCACCTGCTCCGAAGCTCCGACGGGGAGAATGGGGTCGGACAAGGGTCCAATGCCACTCCCCCCATCAGAGCTGATGAGAGAGACCCGGTGGCCAGATCCCACAATAGAAGGTACAATCAAGGTAATCACAGCCGACGTCGGAACTGAAGGAGAGATGATGATCGGCGCTGATGGTTCTACTACCTGCGGATCCATGGTCTCCGGCTCCGAGCTAAATGTAGTCGGAGGAGGAACAGAAATAGAGGCAGTTTGAGCCAATATCTGTTGAGGTGGGCTGGACAGTAATTCTGCCAGTGCCTGTGACTTAAGCAATCTACTTACTACTCTCTCCACATCATGATCCGATAATCTAGAGGAGCGAGAGGAGTGGGAAGAATGATGGCTACATTCACTCTGTAACAAGGGTGACTGAGGTGCCGAGTGGATGGACTCCAAGGACATGGACCTCAGTCTCTTATGATTCTGAGACGGCTCCGAAATAGCAAATGGAGCCGACGGAGGGGTTGCCTTGTCGGTGCCAGCTGGCACCGACATACTTGGTTGGTCAAGTAAAGGAGTCGGCTCCGAAGGTGGAGCTGATGGCTTGACAGACTTAGGGGATTTCGCTGGCTGAGTACTTTTAGCCGGAGAATCCTGAGGCTTCAATAATCCCTGAAGGATTAATTTGTTTTTGTGCTCCTGCAGGACCCTTGGACTAAAAGCGTGACATATAGAACAGGAGTCCTGCAGGTGAACAGCGCCCAAACAATATACACAACTAGTGTGCCCATCTGTCAGGGACATTTTCTGACAGCATGAGTCACACTTTTTGAAGCCAGATACCTTGGAATCTTTAGACATTTTAGTAACAACAACCACAACAACAATAAGAAAATGCTATACTACAAAACTAAGAAACAGACTTTTTTTTTTACAGAAAGGAGAGCCTCTAATTTAAACGGCTATCCTAAGGGGGGGGGGGGGAGGAAGGGAGAACTCTCTAATTTAAACTAGTTCAGAGGAAACAGAAGGCCTGTGAGTTATGGAGCGACGGCCAACAAAGCTACAACACACAAAAAAGTGATAAGTAATAAAGAAATATATCTAGACAAAAACTTGATAAAAAACTTGACAAATTTTGAAGAATAAACAACAATTATAATAATAGAAAAATCTATACTAAGCCTGAGCCAGTAATGAAGCAGCCTCACAGCTGAAGTGGCAAACAAGATCTGGGTAGCTAATGCTGGGCATTCTGGGATAAGGGGTAGCCTCGAGCCAGTAAACAGCTCTCAAGCTATAGAAGATGGCCAAGTCAGAGCCGAGGATCAACTCCGAACACAAACAGCAAGAACGAAGGCGAGATGGACAACTTAACATCGTAATTTTCTGTGGACATCCAGTAGATGCGACATGTATTTGCCTTTGTTAAATTTAGGAAAGAATACTGGTAAATCAATGGACTGATTTATATTAGATTCTGACACCACCTTAGGAAGAAAGGCTGCATTAGTTTGTAATGTAACCCTATCCCTGTGAAAAATCAAGTATGATGGTTTAGAGGACAAAGCTTGAATCTCAGAAATGTCTCTGGCAGAGGTAATAGCTATCAGAAAAATTATCTTCCAAGAAAGGTATTTAAGGTCACATGTAGCAGCTGGTTCGAAAGGGGAATAAGAGCCTGCAGTACCAGATTCAGGTCCCATGGCGGAGCAGAATCTCTAAAAGGGGGTCTTAGAAGAAGAGTGTCTCTCATGAAGGCTTTGCTCAATTTATGATATGCGACAGGAGAACCATCAAAACCAATATGAAAATTCAATAAGACTGCTAACTGTTAAAAGTTTAATGATTGATGAACTAGCTCCTTCTTTAAAAAGAATTGTCAAAAACTCAAGGATGTTATGTATCGGGGCTTAAAAACATTCAGTATTATTTTGATGAGCCTAGTGAACAAACCTCTTCCATTTGCCTGAATAGAGTTTCCTGGTAGAAGGCTTATGGGAAGATAAAAGTATTAGACAGGTGAAGAGAGCACAGGTTGTCTGGCTATTAATGTAACTGGAGAAGCCAGGCAGTTAGCCTGAAGTTGGTTATGTTTGGATGAATCATGCCTATCGGGTGAGACAGGTGGTCTGTAGTCAGATAAAGAATCCAAGGCTGGCGAAGCAATTGAGGCCAAAGGAAGGGGAACCAAATTTGTCGAGGCCAGCTGGGAAGTATCTGTGGCCACTATGGCCTTGGGATGAGGGGCAATGAATAGACAGCCTTGTAGAAAGTGATCTGATCAAATCCACCACTTGAGATCTCTCTTGCATGTCTGACTGATTCGTATTTGAGTTGACATTGGCTGGGAAAGTATCAACCATAGTGTTGCAAGCATCCACTGGAGAATCCTCCTATAAAATATGGCTAAAGGTACTACAGTTATCGCTGCTGCCATTGACCCTAGAGCCTGAAGGACCATTCAGACTGAAATCATGGTACTGCAGATTATTTTTCTGACCTGTGATCTTATGGTCTGAACTCTTGAGGGCAGTAGTGAGGCTATGGTTGACTTTGTGTTGAGAATTACTCCTATGAATTCTAGAGTTTGAGTTGGTTTCAGTTGGGATTTTTTTATAGTTAATGATTATCCACCGAAGAGAGCAACAGAACCTGACCTCTTACCATTATCAGTTGATGCCTGGTTGGAGCAGAAATGAATCAGTCATCTAAATATGGAAAAACCCAGAATCCTTGCAGTCTCAAGTGAGTTGCTACAGCTGCCACACACTTGGTAAACACCCTGGGAGCTGTGGTGAAACCAAAGAGCAGAACTCTAAATTAGTAATGACTGTCTCCCAGCTAGAAGCATAAATACCTTCTGGATTGTCTGTCCATCTTTATATGATAATATGCATCCTGAAGGTCTATCTTTCTCATCCATTCATCCTTTCCCAGGAATGGGAGAATGGACTGAACCATGACCATCCACAAGTTGGTTCATTGAACTGACCTGTTACAGTTGCTGAGATCCAAAATTGGTCTCCAGTCCCCTGTTTTCTTTGGCACTAAAAAGAACCTTGAGTAAGTTCCAGATTCTATTTGGTCTGGTGGGACCTCTTGCATGACTCTTTTTTTCTAGCAGCTTTTGAATTTGGATTGCTGCTTGTTCCCTCTGACTGGGTGAAACATTGGGGAATTTTCTTGCGCTTGGAGGAGAAAAAGAAAATGGAATTGTATGTTGTGTCTTTCGGCTTTTCCCGGTTAGGGGTCACCACAGCAGAACTCCTAAGTCTGCTAATGATTGGTAGTTGATTTTTACATGCCGAGTTACCAGCCCTGACACACAACCTTCAACAAAGGTACGTTCATTCATGCATGTCTCCACGCAGAAGACGCTCTAGCTGAGAATTGAACCAGACAGCGTCTTACTGTGAGGCGTAACCTCTGGAAATAATCCTCTGCACCCAAGTATCTTCTGTTAAGTATAGCCAGGCTCTCTGGTGCAGGGACAAGTGACCCCAGACTGCCTCCAGAGATGGGCAATCAGGCTTCCTTTCAGGACTGCTGGTAGGGTCTGTTAAAGAAAGTTACTCTGGACCCTTGGTTTTGCGGGCCACTTCTGCCACGTGGGCTGTGTTGTCCATCAGAGTTCCCTCCTCTGCCTCTGGAGGAGCTTCCTCTACATGTGTCCTGGAAAGGACCCTGAGACTTCTTGAACCACATCTTTCAACCACCTCAATGATTCCTAGAAAAGTGTCTTTGAGGGGTCAAAAAATGTATGACCACAGCAGACAAGGTCATTCCATCCATTTAACACCTGGATAGTGTGTCCTTCACCTTGGGCCCAAACAAAGACGTTCTGTCAAAGGGACCATTAATGAAAAAAGACTTGAAGGACTCTGCAAAATCACATAAGTGCATCCAGGCATGCCTCCTAATGGAAATGCCTGAACCCGCCACCCTTGAGGTTCATTTGGCTACATGCGAAACCAGCCTCATCCATGAGTTGGAAATGGATTGTACAATAGTCAACGGAGAAGCCACAGGTGACTGAACTTCTTCAGAAATGGATCTTGTCAGGGTATTTGACAACTCCTTAATCAAATCCCTATGAAGTCTTGTGAAATGTGCCAAATAATTCAAGGACCTTAAGGTGAAGGTCGCTGAAGCATAGCTATGCTTCCTGAATCTGTCCATTGCCCAAAACTCCCTGTTGGGGGGATGAAACAGTGAAACTATTCTTGGCAAGTTCCTTCTTGCTGGCCAATGCTATGACCATGGCATAAATGGGCACCCTTTTTCCCCAAAACTGCTTGTCTATAGGTGGTGCCATAATCTTATATGATCTCTGAGGTATAGGCTCAGTGGTGTTGGGTTCCTTCCACGCCCACAGAGAGATCAACTCAATGAGCTCATCGCTGGGTGGAGTCATCCAGGAGGTAGCCAGGCCAATACTGAAGGCCTCCAGGAATATGGACTCCTCAGATGAAGGGTTGATGGGTGTCCAGCCACCTCTCTGCTTAAGGATTTCAAGGATGTCTCTAAATAAGACATCTTCAGAAGGTGACCATGGGGACCCTTCACCTTCATTGAAATTTGTATCTTCTGTGACAGACTCTTCTGGTGTGTTCAGGTGCTTCCTTTTGCACATCTTCTTTTTAGGGACCTTCTCAGTGGGATGTTCTGAAGAGGTTTCAGAAGAAGAGATCAAGATTCCCTGTGGGGAAGCCTGGGATCTTGGTACTGGCTGTCATAGGTTCATAGGTTCATAGGTTTATACTAGGCTATCTGCCCTAAGGCATTTATAAGCCTAGCCCAAATTTTTGTGGCTTACGCCACCCCTTATATGAAAAAATACTGTGCCCATTAGTTTGTTGTGCCTCTGTCCAGCAGTGACACAGAGATGATTCCCGGGGTAAACCTACGATCTCCCATCCACAGGTCTAGATTTCTCTTGAAAAGAGTCAGCGAGGTGCTCTGCCTCACATGGACCGGGATTTTATTCCACAGCATAGGGAGTCTCTGAGTGATAAATCTATCCCTCCAGCACGTCCTATTTATATCCGTGCTAAGGTTTAAGTCGCTTGCTCTAGTGGTTTTGGTGGATTTGGATTTTTTGAGGTGGAGCATGTCCATTAATTCCGGGTTGGACATGGCCTTGTATGTCAGGCACATGTCACCTCTGAGCAGATGGTATGCGACTGAATAGAGCTGGAGTTTCTTCAATCTGGCAGCATATGACAGATTTTGGAGTCCCTTTATCCTTTTGGTGAGGAACTTTGGGGTCTCTCCAATTGCTGCAGATGTCGGGTGATATACATCCCAAATGGGGCATTGTACTCGATCATTGGTCTGATAAGTGAAGAGTACAGGGGAACAATAACCTCACTAGATCTGGATGTGAATCCCTTCATGATCAGGTGGGCAATGTAGAAGGTCTTTCTAACCACTTTAGCAATGTGAGTGTCAAAAGAAAGGCCACTGTCAACCTGGGTCCCCAGGTCCCTGATAACCTCTTCTGTGCTTAGTGGATTGCCACCTATATGGTAGCTTGGGGTTACCTTGTTTTTCCCGAAGGGTATGACTATACATTTTTTGGCGTTTAACTTCAGGCCATGGCTCTGGCACCAGCTATCTGTTTCCGTGAGTCCCTTCTGATGGATATCCGTGTCTGATGCACTTTCCACTATGGCGCCCAGTTTGCAGTCGTCTGCAAACTTTGTCAGCCAAAGTCCTCCTATGTTGGCCTGTACTTCTGAGAAGTAGATGCCAAACAATAGGGGGCCAAGGACCGAGCCCTGTGGGACACCACTTCTGACCGGCTTGGAGTCTGACACAGCGCCAGCAACTCTAACCCTGTGGGTTCTGTCCTTAAGCCAGTTTGCAACCCATCTTGTGACATATGGGTTTACATTTAAGCTGGTAAGTTTTTCTACAATACCCGAGTGGGGTATTGTGTCGAAAGCCTTTGCAAGGTCAAGGTAGGCTGTATGGACTGCCTTTCCCTCATCAATGGCCTTGGTGACTGTTTCGAAGAAGTTGACCAAGTTCAAAAGGCATGATCTTCCCTTGACAAAGCCAAACTGGGTCGGGTCCAATGTCTGCAAGTCCCCTATATCTTTGTTTATGAGCTCCATTATGATCCTCTCCATAGCTTTGCAGACTAGACTTGTTAAGCTTATGGGGCGGTAATTACCAGGGTCCGTAGAGGCGCCGCCTTTGTGGAGTGGGACAACAGTTGCCGTACGCTACTCTGTCCCTGTGGAAAGACTTGGCAAAGCTCTGAATGCAGAGACATCAGGGCTGAAGATGTAGGATCTGAGGGGTTTGGATCCAACTGTTCCACCGAGGTGGAGAAAACTCTCTTCACAGCCTTGAAGGCAGATTGCTCCGAAAATGGGAAGACCTCAGATTTGAAAAAGCAAGCTTCTGGACTGCTGTCCTCCCCCACTCTGAGGGCAAAATCTCTGAGGTGAAAGCCAGAGCCAAGCTCTCCAATGCTGAGGCACAGAGATGGCTCCAAAAGCTTTGGAGTTTACTACAACACATCAGATCCGACAGGAAGGCTTTGCCTCCAAGAACTCTCTGGATCCGACAGGATCACAGTACTCAGAGAAAACTTTGGATCCAAGGATAAGACAGTCCTTGGATTTGAGCCAGACAGATCTGAATGGCTAGGATCCAGAGATTCTGAGATTGGTGAAGGAGTCAGAGGAGGAACTAGTAGTGGGGGTGTAACAGCAGAGCAGACCTCCTGACCCAGAGGAGTAGGAGCCAAAGGGACACCCATCTGACCCTGCACTGAGAGAATCTTCCTCACCACTCTTTTTCTGTAAGACTCCTGGAAGAATGAGCAGACAAGACTGAGGAGAACCTGGGTCTATCCAAAAAAGGGGAAGGTATCCTAGAGGGTATAGGATCCACTGAAAGTGAAAACCTGATCCTTGACAATAGAACAAAAGTAGAAGAACTAGTTACAGTCAGATCTGATGAGGATTGTCTTGGATCCCAGGTTGATGGATCAGTCAGTTTTTGTTTCTTTGGACCAAAGATGTTGGATCAGACAGTTTTAGTCTCTTTGGATCTGAGAACTTTTGGATCAAACAATTTAGACTTTTTCAGATCCGATGATGACGTTGGCTCTGCTTTTGACCTTCCTTTAGAAGATTCCAAAGCCAAAAACAAAGAGGAATGCCTCAAAGATCCTGAGTTAGGCTACATAATCTTTAATTTTGGAGATTTGTCTCCAGATATAGCCACTCTGAAAGAAGAGAGTAAGACTCCTTTCAAAATTAACTTATTTTTGTGCTTGACCAGTGCCCTGGGGTTGAACCCATGGCATATTGAGCAGTCCTGCAAATGAAGAGGCCCTAAACAATGCACACATAACAGAAGCGTATGCCAAGACTTTGTACATTTTTTAAAGCTTGCAGACCCTTTTTCCACCATATTTCAAAATAACGAAAAGGGAAAAATCTATAACTACTAGATTTAACTTTTTTTTCTGTTTACAGAGGAAAAGATAGAAATACCTCAAAGGAGGAAGAACAGAAAGAGAAAGAACAGAAGGAACTACCAGCTAATGTAGAAAAGGCATAGGAAGAAAAATACTAACAACAGTATTCAAGAAGTATGTAAAGTACCAAGAAAAATATCAAAAGTACAAGAAAAAAAATAATTGCTAATAAAATTAAAGGTTTTAGGAAGAAAAAAATAGAATATTTAACTTACCTTTGAAAACTCTCGAGAGTAACTGGCAAATCACATCTTTCGCTGAAAGTGGCAAACGCGATCTGAGGTACTTGGGGTTGGTGAATTATGGGTAAAGGAGACGCTCAAGAGGTTTTTGGTTGCCAAGAGTTTTAGCAACTGTCAAGTCGGATCCGAACCTATGAGTTGAGGACAGAATGAAAACTGACAACATCAGATCTTGTTTTTTAGTCAACTCAGCTCAAGCTCACTGACAGTTTGGGTGTGTGAAAGGTACCCTGAAGGCCTGGAAGCTAGCAAACTGTTACATCCTTGGCAGGATATAACCCATATAACTAAGAATATTGCAGCAGTGATCAGTATAATGAACATATTTAAAAACAATCCCTGTGGTGGAATACCTGTATAAATAAATTATATAACAACAGAAAGAAACTGATTAATGTTTATAAGAGGTCTCATTCTACCTACCTTAACAGCACTCTTAAGCAAAGTAATAAGGATCTTAAGAGGAATTAGGAAGCTCAAAGCTGAATATGAAATTAAAATTGCTATTAAATCCAAAAACACCTGCAAATATTTCTTCACCTATGTCAAGGAGTTCAGAGCTAATACCCAACAATATTTGGAGCTGGTCCACAATGATGCTGTTCACTCTGACCCAAAGGAAATAGCTAATATCCTACCTGACAAATTTAGTGCATATTTTACTCCACTCACAGTTATAGCTATTCCACATATTCCACAATCCCAACCACTTCTTTTAATTACTATGGCTCAAGTTCTGTCAGCCCTCTCAAAAGGTAAGAACACCTCACTCATGCATCTTGATAATATACCATTTGCCAAATTATCATTGCCAAATATGGCCTATCTGAACCCTTACTTAACCTCTTTAATTTAAGCTTTTCCACTGGTTGATTCCTGAATTCTGGAAAACAGTCACTGTAATGCCATTGCACAAGGGTGGCCCAACCACAGAGTTGGTAACTATAGACCTATCAGCCTCAATAGCCTTATATGTAAAGCCTTCAGGAAAATACTCCTGGCTTACTGTTATCCAAGTTTGCAGATGGGCTGCCTATTGAAATGTTGGCACTCGAAATGCTGAGTTTTGAAACGTTGAAATAAAAGACAAACCAGGAGAAGAGCAACTTTAGAAAATTGTTTGTCTGCTTAAAACTTCGTTTTGCAGGAGGCAAGCCCCCCTGCACTCCCCCATGTAGGAGGCAAGTCCCCCACACCCCCTAATTGCCATATCTCAGAGAAAAGGGAATACTCTGAGAAATGGCATCTTGGACTTAGTATATGTAAATTCAATCTTTCTGCCGTTCAGTTTCTACATTTCAGGATTCGTTCTAGTTAGTCCCGACATTTCAAATGGTTACCTTGCAGATGGCTGTAAAGTGGATGTGATTATTTGATCTTCCATTGACTCACAATTGCTCAAACATGGTGCAAGGATAATGGCCTCAAATTAAATGGAAAAAATGTAGCACATACCATATAGGTGACAAACCCTTTTGTAAGAAATCTAGACACTCTTGTTGAAAACTCCTTATCATTTGACCATCATGTTTCCATAGAGGTTTGGAAGGTATTTTCACCAGATCCAATGAAGTCTTAATTCTCCTTTACTTGCATCACATCAGATCTATTATTGCATATAGAGAATCCTTTGATATTTATTTGTTTAAACTTACTCAACTAACAACATCGACTTTGTGCCATAATTATTTGTTATTCTGTGGCTATTTAGTGGAAGAGTAGTTGATAGGAGGCTACAGTTTGTGGTTCTTTATCCTCTTGTGGAAGTGCGTGGAGGTATACTTTGTTATTAGGGCATTGCATGACTCCATCCCCACACTAACACTGAGTGTATGTGGGGAAAAAATTTCAAACCATCCCGATGACTTTCTGAATGATGACCCTTCCCAGTTGGCCCTCACCCAAGTGATGGTGAATGAATAGGCTGATTGCCCAGGATGGAGCTAATGACTGGTAGGAAACAGGAGCAAAGAGAACTAAAAGGAAAAAAAAAATTTTAAATCTGTGTAGAATTAGATGGGGACACTGCTTTTGTAAACCTTTTTTGTTCTGTTACGAGTCAGCTGAACCTATGAAGCATACTGAAGTGTTTATGCATCTTTGCAATAGATAACACTATACATTCCTTGAATAGTATGTACTGATCAGTACGTACCCCTACATATATTATGGCATCACCTACTCCTGCTGAAGTCAGTGTATAATCCTAAATATTTTATGGTATCAGCCATTTATGATTGTCTGTCTTAAAGTGGTTAACTGGTCCTGACTGAAGGTGAACTTCAGACCGCAAAGCATGATCTTACTCTTGTTTGAAGGTGTACTTGATTTCTCTTTGGAAAATAATAATTCGTTATCCCCAGGTTATAATTCAGATCAAATGTATTTAGTTATCCTGCACTATGAGTGGAGTCTGGGGGATCAGCTTTTTGTCGTATTTGATCTGTGGCTTGTTGAAACCCAAATGAACCTGTGTTGTGCAGGACTGGGATATGTTATAGTTTTTTTGTTTCATTTTTCCTCACTGTTACATAATGTTGGAGTTGATATGTAAACATAATGGGATGTGTGAGGAAAAAGTCCCATCCAAAAATGTTTTTTGTGTGTGTGTGTGTGTGTGTGTGTGTGTGTGTGTGTGTGTGTGTGTGTGTGTGTGTGTGTGTGTGTGTGCGCGCACGCGTCTTAGTAATTTAGAATTATGTTTCATTAATTTCTGAACACTGATGAAATGTAACTATTACAGTCATGCATGGAACGCAAGCAAAACATATGATTTAATTAAATATAGTACAATAAAATCAAATTAGAGACAGTAAATCAAAACAAAGCAATGCTGATCTAGCCTACCAGTCAAATTAGATAAATTACAAATAAAGATGCAGAATCATTAAAAAGCATGATTAGAAACATAGGTCTTGAGGAGTCTCTTAAACTAATGCTCCCAAAACTGGTGTAGTATGAGATTCCAAAAGATGTGGTACCTGGTTTCAAAAGACTGAGCTACAGAAGATTAGAGATGCCCCCCCAGAATCAGTACCAGCTCCAGAGTCATCACAGTGGAAGGGCAAATCAGAATATAATACACAAGCTGTTTGTGATAAGGTAGGGTCCAGATAGTACAGAGCAAGGCAAACTCACAAGAGAATCTTCTAAACATTATGAGATTTCAAGGGTGGAGAAAGCAAGCTTCATAAATCGTCAGTTTCAACTTTATGGTGCATTTCGCAAAGCAGCATGCACAGTAATGAAAAAAGTCATAAGTAGAATAAATAAAACCAATAAACAAATTAGTAATAAAGTCAAGAAGACTCAATGGCAGGTACAGGCAATATTTCTGTAATTAAAACAAAGCAGTTAATAGAACAGGGCAGAGGGGGCAGCTGTCCTGGATACAAGCTGTTATCAGTTGCTGATGGGGTGCACTGTAGTACTGGCAGTCAAATGAATGCCAATACTGTATTTGTGCTTGCACTTAGTAGTTCAGAGTGCACTTCAGAAGAGCTTCTTCTTTCTTCAGGATCGTCAACACTGGGAAGCTCTTTTTTTTTTCTTTTTTTATTGAGGGGACAACTACACTGGGGAACTGTCCAGGGTAGCAGATGACCTACCTTAGGTTCTGAATAAAACAATGTAAGAAAAAATAAAAAAGATTGGATATCTCACTAAACATATCAAAAAATTAGAAAGACTCCAAAGGTTCCTAACTGAAAAAGATCTCAGGCCTAAAGTCCCTGAGCTACCAAAAAATTCTATTTGTTTATTCAATGTTTTATAGACGTTTGAGAGGGGATCTCTGTCTCACTTACTGTGTCACTAGAGACCTAGTTATCCTGGACCTCCTTTATCTCCAAAAGTCTAATAGCTCCACCAGTACTAAAACCAGGTACCTAAATCTTCACCAACAGACAAATAAAATATGGTGAAGGAATATATTTATAACCCAGCATCTCCCAAACCTCTGGAACAAGTTTCTCCTGCATGTTAAGCATTATCTTCCTTTAAACATAGCCTAGATTACTAGATGGGATGACCCTCCTGCAGAAAGGAGACACAGTATGAGGGAGATTACTGGCAAGATATGAATAGTCATAAGACTTAATGGAATTGCAATGCACTAGGGGGAGTGCTGCACTCCTGAGTGCGCCGAGACGTTAAACTAAGGTTCCATTTGTTTGAACTAGTGGTAGCTCAAATTAATGTAAAAGATCCCATCCCAGTTATCAAAAGAATAGTGGAAGTTCTCCATTGTTCTAGCCAAATTTCCTTCTAGTAGTATAAATACCACCTTGGGTAACCCCTGAAAAAAGGCTACTACCCTAGTGGGACTAACTTGGTCAACAAAGGGTAAATAAAAATAAAGGTTTACCTTTACATGTTTGAAAGTCAAATGGTCGTACATGCACATTCGCAAACCAGATATGTGAATTCCATAATGCCGAATTTCTGAAATATCATAAAACCTTCGCCATTGAAACAAGTGCTACCATGGGTCAAAAAGGGGGTGGCATTTCGTAATTTGGCACTTCGGTTTTCGCTTTTCTGGAATTTTGCGGTTTACAGTTCGCGGCACCTGTTCAAAGATTTGATCTTCAAACATGTAAAGGTAAACCAAAAATAAATAAAAAATAAATTGCTTGAACAGTCTTGCCAAAAAACACATAAAGCTGGACATTATGACCTACTGCCCAGTGGAGAATATATCACTGTTTTATGGGTTGCAGGTTCATCATCATATACAGAAAACCACTTATAACCCGAGTAACTGTTCATCTTATTAAACACAGGCTCAAAACTAAAAATGCTATGAGTAGCTCTGACCCATATTTTTAACAAAGTCATCATACGGTCCTCTCCATGATGCATAACAGTTTATCTGCAACATTCTACAAGAAAGGAACAATTTTTTTTGCAAACAAGTACAATTACCTTTTCTATAGAGCAACACAAAGACAGAGACAAAGTTTATGTACAAAAGGCCCATAGATGCCATGGTGAATGATTGAGGACAGTTTAAAATAATATTAACATTATAATTACTGGTTCAAACCATTGCAGAAATATAAAGGGCAAACCTTATAGAAAAACTGCTTTAGTAGTACTAAACTCGGCTCATTTAAAGCTGATCAGCTCAGTTTTCACTGTTACATGTTCCAAACTGTCTGTTTAATCAAACTGGATCAGACTGACAAGCTTTATAACATGTCTTGAGGTTTATTGATCCTGCAGTTAATTTATCTTAGGTTGTACCAGTGGTGGCTGGTGACTTTAAAGCAGAGAGGATAATGGTACAGGAAGAAAATGAATACATAGGGCTAAATTACATGGTGTGGGGCTCTATTACAACAGGTCAATGACCATCAGCTGTAATCAAACAACATGTGGCATCAGTCACTTTCATTCGCAGTCTACCTCAGTGCCCACATATATTAATTTTGTGGAATGTATGCACCTCAGGTATCTCACTGCAAACAGCAAGGCTAGGTAAAATGTAACACCAGACAGAGATTACGTCTTTTTTTTTTCACATGTAGTCTTTCTTTTTAGCTTTTTCATCTCTCCTTTTAACATATCCTAACTAATCAAGACTCTGCTGTAACAAATGTGGTGCAAATCATTCAGTTAAGGTGGGGGCTTGGGGGAGCTAGGTCTCAAGTTGGACTTCCCCAGAATATGCATTGCTATTAGAACTAAAGCAGTTGGAAGATATCACCCATTGCCACACTCTGAGGGATCACAACATAGACGTGGTTTCCCCCCTGCTTTTTGATGTACCAAACTACTGACATATTGTCTGTCTGGATTGCAATTGCTCCAAGAGGGAGAGAGTCTTGGAATACCTGCAATGCCAAAAGCACCGCTCTGATCTCCAGAACATTGATATGCAAGTTGGCCTCTTTGGGGGACCAAGTGCCTTGGACTGTTTTCCCCAGAAAATGCACACCCAATCTGGGAAGCATCCATGGTCACTACGGCCTCGGGCTGAGGGAGGATGAAAGGACAGCCTTTTAATACCTGTTGTGATTGCATCCACCAGCAAAGGTATATTTTGCATACATGAGTTATTCTTATCTTCACTGACATAGGTTGAGAAAGTATTGACCACTGTATTGCTAGCATCCATTGTAGAATTCTCATGCGGAATCTCACTAAAGGAACTAAAATTATTGCTGCTGATATTGACTCCAGGGCTTGCAGAATCAATTGGGCTGAAATTCTGGTACTGCAAATTATTTTCCTTACCTGCATTCTTATCATTTGCACTATTGGTAGTGAAAGAGAAGCTATCATAGATACTATGTTGAACGCAGTTTCTATGAATTCTAATGTCTGGGTCAGTTGTAAGTGAAACTTCTTGTAATTTTCAATTGTTCCAAGATGTGATCAAGTCTGTAGCACTTGATCTCATGCTTCTATCAGTCGATACCTGGTTGGGGTGGTAATGAGCCAGTCTTCTAGATATGGACTAGATATGGAAACACCCAGAAGCCTTGAAGTCTCAAGTGAGCTGCTACCACTGCCATGCACTTGGTGGATACCCCTGGGGCTGTACTGAGGCCAAAGGGCAGTGCTCTCAACTGATAATGACTGGCTCCCAGCTAGAAGTGTAAATACCTTCAGGATCGTCTGTTCATCTTTATGTGATAGTACGCATCTTGAAGATCTATTGAGTACATCCAGTTTTCCTTGCCCAGAAAGGGCAGAATGGACTGAACCATGGCCATCTTGAACTTTGTGTGTTGAACTGACTTGTTCAATACACTTTGATTCAAAACTGGTCTCCAGTACCCTGTTTTCTTTGGCAGTAAAAAAGAATCTTGAGTAAGTTCCGGATTATATTTGGTCTGGTAGGGCCTCTTGGATGATCCTTTTTCTTTGCAGCTTTTGAATTTCTAGTGTTGCTGCTTTCCTCTGATTGGGTGAAACACTGGGAAATTTTCTTGATAACTGAGGTGGTAGGGAAAAGGGAATTATATAACCTCTGGAAATAATCCTCTGCACCCAAGTGTCTTTTGTTATATCTAGCCAGGCTCTCTGATACAGATATAAGCAACCTCCAACTTCCTCCAGAGGTGGCAATCGGGCCCCCTTTCAGGACAGCTGAAAGGGTCTGTCAGAAAAGGAGTGTCTAGATCCCTGGTTTTGTGGGCCTCCTCTACCATGGGGGCATCATCTTTCATTATAGCTCCTCCCTCGGCCTCTGGGGGAACTATCTTCATGTGTGTCTTGGAAAGGACCCTGGGGCTTTCCGAACCACATTTTTTCAACCTCCCCATTGATTCCTGGAAAGGTCCTTTGAGGGGTCGAAAAATGCATGCACACTGCAGAGAGAGTCATTCCATTTTTTCACACCTGGAGAGTGTGTCTTTCACTGTGGGGCCAAACAAAGAAGAGCTGTCAAAAGGATCATTGGCAAATGAGGACATGAAGGGCTCCGCAGAATCACACAGGCACATCCAGGCATGCCTCCTTATGGAAATACCTGAACCCACAGCCCTTGAGGCACCTTCTGCAGCATGTGAGATAAGCCTCATGCACAAATTAAATTTAGCTTGTAGTGTGGCCAGCTGAAAGACTACTAAAAATTAAGCCTCAGCAGTTTCGGTTCCAGAAAGAGATTTTGAAAGCGCTTTAATCAAATCTCTTTGAAGTCTTGTAAAATGTGCCTGACAGTTCAGTGATCTGAGTGCAAATGTCACTGAAGCATAAACACACTTCCCAAATCTGTCCATTGCCCTAGACTCTCTGTTAGGAGAATGGACAGTGGAACACTGTTTCTCAAGTTTCCTTTTTGTGGCTACCACCATGACCATGGCAACTACCCCATTTACCCCAAAATTCCCTGCCTACTGGTGGAGCCAGAATCCAGTCTGGCCTCTTGGGGATTGGGTTAACCATATCAGGTTCCTTCCATGCCCGCCTAGAGACCAAGTCAATGAGCTCATTGGTGGGTGGAGTAACGTAGGAGGTAGACGGGCCAATTCCAAAGGCTTCCAGAAATACTGATTCCTCTGGAGAAGGGTCTTGGGAGACCAGTCAGCCTTCTGCTTAAGGATCTCAAGAATGTCTCCAAATGAGATGTCATTGGGGGGTAATTTTGGGGACTCCTCTCTGAAATCAAACTCAGTATCCTCAGTGGCTGACTCTTGAGGGAAGTCCAAATGCCTCCTTTTGCACTTCCTCTTCCTAGAGACTTCCTCAGTGGGGTCGTCTGATGAAGCATCAGAAGAGATTAGGAGACCCTGCTGGGTAGTCTGGAAGCATTG
This sequence comes from Protopterus annectens, assembly GCF_019279795.1. Taxonomy (NCBI): domain Eukaryota; kingdom Metazoa; phylum Chordata; order Ceratodontiformes; family Protopteridae; genus Protopterus; species Protopterus annectens. The sequence goes on from NC_056740.1 coordinate 12,189,109, forward strand.
AGCTGGCTGTCCCTGTGGGGTAGAATGTTGAGGATCATGGTGCAAAGTTATCTGAGACATAGAGGGTAGTTCTGAGGAGGTGGGACCCTTCTGACCAGCCAGAGAAGAGAACACTCTCTTCACAGCCTCAAAGGCAGATCGCTCCAGAGAGGAGTAAGACAGTAGAGCTGAAGATGCAAGTTTCTGGCTCGTCACCTCCCACTGCCCAAAGAACAATTCCCCCAAGATGGAAGTTGGAGCTAAGCTGTCCAGTTCTGAGGCTTCAAGAGGAAGAAATGGCTCAGAAAACCTCCTGGATCTGACAGGGATGCTTTGGCTCCATGAGTTGTCCATCTCGGAGCTGGTGCACTCAGAGCAGTATTTGGATCTGACAAAGGTGCTTTCTTTGGAGCTGAACCAGATGGACTCAGAATGCTCAGATCCGCAGACTCTAAAACAACAGGTTGCATTGGAGAAGGAGCTGTAATGGGTGGCGTGGTAGATGATTTGACTTCCTGACCCAAAGAGGTAGGATCCATAAGAACTCCCATCTGAAACTGAGCCATGAAGAATTTTCAGATCATCCCCTCCACATCTGCTTCCATGAGATTCTTGGAGGAATGAGAAGATGTTATGGATGGTGATTTGGAGTTCCTCTCTAAAAAAGGAGAAGGCACTCTGGATGGAACTGGATCCAGGCTAGGAGAATAAATAGTCCTTGGTAAAGGTTTCGGACCTGAGGGTGTGGAATCTGGAACAGGCTTGATTGGATCTGATGGTGGCCGGACTGTGAGTAATTTTCGATCTAATTTCTCTTTCTTCTTTTTACGTTCTGAGGAAGAAGAAGCTGAAGACTTAGAAGGTTTAGACCTTTTTTTAGGGTCTATAGCTTTGTGTTTGGGGGACTGAACCCCAGTAATGACTTTGGAGAAGGAAGTTGGCAGCAAGCCTTTCAAAATCAGTTTGTTTTTCCTGTCAGCTAATGCTCATAGGTGGAATCTATGACAGATACTGCAATCCTTTTGCAAATTATCTGGGCCCAAGCAATATACACAAAGATTGTAGGCATCCAAATAAAGCAATGTATGCCCACACATCACACTTTTTATATCCTGAAGGAACTTTTTCAAACATTCTGAAAGATAAACTATAATAATAATAGAAATACTAAACAAAACTTTTTTTAAACAGCAAGAGGAAAGGTTAAATACCAACTGTGGTAAAGAAGCAATACAACAGTCTTGTAAAAAGGAAAAATGACCAACTATGGTAAGTAAGGCGGTATACACTAAGTGTAAAGACAGTAGGGAAGGAAGGCTAGGCCTACCAACAATGGTAGGAAGGAGTACACTCAAAGGTGTATGAAAAGATGACTACAACATTGACGACAATGAAAAACCTAAAGATTAAATAAGTAGTTGTAAATAAATAGTTTGTTGGATTAGAAACATCGAAACAGACTTATCTCCCACTGTACACTCGAGAGCTGAAGGTGACCATATCTAGACACGAAAGTGGCAAACAAGCAAAACCATACAACATGCAAACTATTGCAAACTCTCTGTTCCTGGACACACACGCACACACACACACACACACACACACACACACACACACACACACACACACACACACACACACACACACACACACACACACACACACACACACACACACACACACACACACACACACACACACACACACACACACACGCACACACACACACACACACACACGTGACCACTAGTTACAGCCACTGTCACTCTATACCTCAGAAATTTGATTACAATCAAATGAATGAATGAATAAATACATAACTGCCATAAATTAATATATCCTGTCAGCTTACTGCAGTCAGGATGCATTTAACTCCTCCCTCCACACATACTTCTTATTTTAAGACTTAAGACAGAAAGCTAAAAACAATGGGAGACAAAGGACCAAAATCAAGGACAAACATTGTCCTTACACATATAAAGCATTGCAAGAATATGGGTTTTCCATTAGCATGCTTTTCTGAATGCTGTTAAGCCTGAAACGCAAACATCTGTCATTATTTAGTGACTACAGTCCACACTGGAACAGACCAAATATGAAGTAAAATCAGAGACATTTATGAAATCACTGACTGTTGACAGCATGTATGGCACCTACACATACAATCACACATATCTTACACACACACATGTATACACGACCATACCTATATGACTATGAATGAGTACTTCAGCAGTTTGCAATCAAATAATAAGCATTAGACTACAAAGCTTTTTCTGAAGGCTATTAAGTATGAAATTCAAATGTCTGTCATTAGTTATTGACTGCGGTCCTCATTAATTTGCCAATCAAATTACAAACCTGCAAGGAACAGACTACATATGAGTCAAAACCTGACACATTTGGTGAAATCAGAGACAGTTGAGAGCATGTATGCTCCCAAGACACATATATTACACACACACACACACACACACACACACACACACACACACACACACACACACACACACACACACACACACACACACACACACACACTGTGACCACCATCAGTTATAGCCACTTGTATAACTGTGACTGTACACCCCACAGGTTTGACTGTGATCAAATGAATGAGCAAATACATAAAGTACCTGACATACAGAAAAGTGTCTTCTCAGCTTACTGCTGTCAGAATACAGATTGCAACCCTCTAAATCCTTCTCTTCTTCAACATAGCTCTCAAACTGTTTGCTCAAGAATTAAGCAGAAAGCTAAAAAAATAATGGGGGACAAAGAACCAAAATCAGGGAAATATGTTGCCCTTATAAACTTAAAATATTGCTAGAATAACAGGCTTTGCATTAGCAGTTTTTTTTCTGCATGTACTTTATGTCTGACATTTGTTACTGACTGCGTTTCTCACTGATTAGCCAGAAATTCAAAATCTTTGCAAGGAACAGACGAAAATAAGAGGCTATATAAGACATTCTTTGAAATCAGGGACAGTTGAGAGCATTTATGCCTACACACACACACACATTCTCTCTCTCACTCACTTATAATAAAATAATCACCTTGCTACATACTTGATGGCACATATACAGCTAATTAAAAAAAATATTTGCTTCCACATTGTAGCAATAGTCTATTAAGCATATATTTTACTTTCAGTCTCAGGCTGCCTCATTCTGAGATAGTCACTTGAGGCATCCTGCGCCAATAGAAATGGCTCTTTTTTGCTTCATACAGCAGCCCATTGAAACACTTTCTGTGATGATTTTGCCTTCTGCAGAAAGCAAGAAGAACAGTAATAAGGCATAGTTGCCTTATTTGAATTGTCAAACAGATGTAGTGTTGGGCTGTTTTAAAAACAGCTCAGCAAGCAGAATACGCTGATTTATTTTTTTTTACTTTTCATTGCGTTCTGATTTCAATAATAGTACTGGTAGCAGTAACACTAAAGCTCCAATTTCATAATAAGAAAAAAAGATAAAGTAAATATATTTTTTAATTTTTTTCCCCTATTTATTTTGTGTGTGTGTGTGTGTGTGTGTGTGTGTGTGTGTGTTGGGGGGTGGGGTGGGCAGGGGGGGGGGTTGCTACTCAGCACCCTGTACTACAAGCCACCCCTGGGCTGTGCAGATGGTAACGCCCCTTGCATGAGGTGTGTGTTCCTTCATGTAGCAACTTATCAGTTTGAACCACTTAAATTAACAGACTTTTTCATGTTGTAACCTACTGTAAAGTGAGCCAGTTGAACTGACCATAGCCATTATATATAATTAGTGGAGTATATAATGACACACTTATAGTTGGAGGGTACAGTGGGGAATAGAATATGATGGCAGAAGATTTTTCATTCAATCATTGCTTAAATAGGGCTTATTATAGTCAGAAAATACCTGACAAAATTTCCCACCTTGATAATTTTAACACTTAGGTACTGAGTGTGACAATAGAGTCACAGAAGCATGAAAAATTTAAAAAAAGGACGTTTGCTGGTTTTCATGTTAGGGCCATTCCTCTCAACCTCTTACTGCAAGCATTCTGCACAAGGCCAAAAATAAGGGGGAGGGAGTCAAAGGCCCAAATCAGGAACAGATTTTAAGCATTGCTCCTATATACTTAGAAAGTTGAAAGGTTAACAGGTTTTGCATTAACAAGCATTTTCTGAAGAATATGACATCTGAAACTCAAATGTCTATCATTATTTAGTGACTTTGATCCTCAAAGATTTGCCAGAAAGTCACACATTTTATGAGGACCAGATCAAAAATGTGAGACAAAAATCTGGACATTCTGTGAAATTCTGGACAGTTGAGAGGTATGATGTGGACACTGGTAAATGGGCCTCTATCAATATGCTAAAATAGAGCTCAACACTGTGATATTGTATATATGGGAGTGAGGTTGTAAATATAAATGATAGGCATGCATATTTTAAATATTCATATATATGTGCATATTTACACTTATATGAACAGTGCATGGCAGCAAAATGCAATTATTTTCTCATCCTGAGTTTTGTATTAGGTAGACAGCCAAAACTGTCACATTTACTATGTGAAATTCTGTAATATTTCAAAACTTCAACAGAGGTATATGCCATTTACAAGAGCTAAACATAGTGTGCGCATGCTGAACTTAGCATATATACAAGGTAGAAAAAGTCAGATACAGGAAGACAGACTAAGCGGTAACAGTGAGAAAATAGCACGTAATGATGTAATATTCTTCTCTTACTATTAGATCAGCCAATTCGTGTTTTCTGATGTGGCCCCTGTCTTTCTTTATTCCTCAACTGGATGTCTCATGCTTCTCTCTTAATGCAATTCATAATGTCAACTGGCAGAAAACAACAAATTGCCCCTAAAAATGACATCTGTCAGGTCTACCATTTTGACAGTATATTACAGAAGCGGCACCATCTAATAATAATCTAGCAAGTCAGTGCATTTAGTCTTTTAAATAAAAAATACTTTGCATTAGTTTTCCGAATCTATAGGTTCATAGGTTCATAGGTAGGTACTAGGCTATTGGCCCTAGGGCCTATATAAGCCTAGCCAAAAAGGTGCCCTGGCTTTCGCCACCCAAGTAAATTATTTTCCTATGCCCCTGTCGAGCAGAGCCACAGAAGTGATCTATGATTTATTTTTGGGTATGAATCTATAATGTAAAAAGTAATCACTTTGCCTTTATTAAAGATACTCAAATTTAAGTCATTAAAAAGTCCATCATACCATAAAACAGGAACTACCATCTGTTTTGCAATCTTTTAAATGGTGAGGAGACTAGAAAACAGTTAATTTTTTTCCCTTGGATATAACACACAGTTAGACATATGCTCCTCCACAGTAAGGAGCCAATGGATGTTATGGCACTCATTATAAAATTATTTTACTTTTTGAAACTGTTTAGTATATGAGACTTTCATTTGCCTTAGTAAAAAGCAATTATTGGCATATACTAACCTTATGACTCAAAACATGACACTCATCTCCTTTCTTGCCTAATGGTGTGCACATTCGCAAGCTCCTAATCCAAAGGCTGACTGCACAACACATTCCTCCTCCGCATTGTATATCTCTTTCACAAGCCTGAAAAAAAAAAAAAATTAAAATACAATTTAGAAGGCAATCTGAAAAAAGAAAATAAAATGTTTCACTGTTAAAATAGAATGTAAATAGAATAGCCTTAAGAGGAGTATGTATATGCATTGTAAATGTAGTATACTTGTACCTGTCATTATTTTACCATATTTTTAAATATGAATAACCTGCCCATTCTTCAAAGACTTGAGTTAATAAGCATATTAAAATTAGTTTACAGCAGACAATACTGCTTTACATAGTCAGTACAACAAACCGCATTAATAAGTGTGCAACTGAATAATATCATTGATTACATTTATATACTGCATACATAAGCAGTAAAATCAGTATCCTTCTATTTCTTAAATATAATCCAATAGCAATAATACTTTTAATTATATACAATTATTTTATTAGTTATGCATTTTATTTATTTACATTGACAAGGCTAGTCACATTAGTCCTGTGGTGTATTTTCAAGGGAGACCTGTGGTGAGATTTAAATTAGCTGAGAATAATTCATCCATGACACTGGGAAAATTCACCTGTTTATTGTTATTATGAAGATGTACAGCCCTGTTGAGTTAAATGACAAAGCCAGTGTGCCGAACAGTCACAGCCCTTAAGGCTAAACAACACACCTGATACACTTGTAATAGGTGACTCTATCGTCAGGCACACTGACGTCCCACTCACCAGACTGAACAAGGAGAAGGTCATGGTGAGCTGCCTGTCGGGCGCTAGGATCCGCCACATAACACAAGCACTCAGGTCACTCCAAGGCAAGTACAAATATGACTCAGTCATTGTCCATGCTGGTGTGAATGACCTGAGACGTACCTCCCTGGACTACATGAAGAGACATAGAGGAGCTCTCTGAGCATGTAGCCCAGGCCAGTATGACCCTGACCTTGAGTAGCATCTTACCCTCACCAAGAATGATGCCACAATATGAAGACAAGATGATCAATTTCAACAATTGGCTTAAGTATTGGTGTCATTCAAAGGGGATTCAATGCCTGTCTGCCTGGGATGACATGCTCGACAAGCCACGATGCTTCGCTAGGGACAGCTTGCACCTGTCACCCCTGAGCTTTCGGATATTGGCAAAGGCTCTTGCCACCCCCATAGTACCTTTTTTATGCAAGGCTCAAAAGACAAACCCACTTCCATAGGTATCACAAGGGATAAGAAACTAAGAGTAATGCTACTCAACGCCAGAAGTCTAAACCTCAAGATGCACGCACTCGAAACTCTCCTTAGCATGGAGAACATCGATATCTGTGCAGTAACAGAAACCTGGTTCACGGCTCCCGAGAGCACCCCAGCACTACCAGGTTATACCTCATACCATATTTTTCGGCCCCAAAACTTGGACTGAACCACAAAAGGAGGGGGAGTATCAATATTCGTCAAAGATACCCACACCTCCAGGTTCGTGGCACAGCACGAAGCATCAGAGACTATCCATGTGCAACTAACAGTGGGTAAAACTGCCTTCCAGTTTATAGCCTGCTACAGACCACCCTCCCAAACCCAGGAACCCCACTCGGCCTTCCTGAGAACACTGGAAAATATGAAGGTCTCTCCAAACACCATTATATTGGGAAACTTCAACTACCCTAACATAGACTGGGAGCATTACTCTAGCTCCAACACCCTAGCCCAAAGGTTCATAGAATTTATAAACTCAAATGCTATGGAACAACTTGTTGCCACTCCCACAAGAGGGGAAAACATACTGGACCTGATCATCACCAACATGGGGACTCTGTGCTCCAGACCAGAAGTGTATCCCTCACTGGTAAGATCAGACCATAAACTAATCTCACTAGATATTCACATCCCGACCCCAGCCCCTGCCCAGAAAACCACAGTGAAAAACTTCTCTAAAGCAAATATCACACTCCTCAAAACCAAGGTGGAATCCTTCAAAGCCCCCGGGCCTGTGGAAAATATGGTCCAGACCGCAGAATCCTTTATAAATGCATTTTATGAACACCTTCAGGAATGCATGGATCATGCAATCCCAAATAAAACCAAGACCCAATCTTCCAAAGTTAGGCATCCTGTCTGGTGGACCCCAGCCATAAACAAACTATACAATAGAAGGAGGAAGCTACTACATGATAGAGCAAAATCCCAAAAAGGGAAGGCATCTCTGATCAGTATTAGCAAAAAACTACGGGCACTCATAAAATCGTCTAAGGCCAGATTCGAGAGAAAAATTGTACAGGACACTAAGGATAATCACAAGGCTTTCTTTAGTTATGTTAAGAACCTGGGTGGGAATTCCCAGATATGCTCAGAATTAGTCCAAAATGACAAAAAATACACCGAACCCACAGACATTGCCAACATCCTAGCTGACAGGTTCAGGGCAAACTTATCCCCCCCTTCCCCACCAAAAGGGCAAATATCTATCCCAGCAGAGTGCTGCCCCCCTGACATCTCAGATGCTCAGGTAAGAGCCGCCCTCTCCAAAGCAAAAAACACAGCATCAATGGGACCAGACGATGTCCCGGGCTGCGTACTACATGAACTCCAAGAAGAACTAAACCCAAACATAAAACTAATGTTCAATCTCAGCCTTACTACAGGATATGTACCCAAAGAGTGGCGTACAGCAACAGTGGTCCCTCTCCACAAAGGTTGGTGCCTCAACGGATCCTGGAAACTATCGCCCCATAAGCTTGACTAGCTTGGTCTGCAAAGCTATGGAAAGGATCATCATGGACCTCATAAATAAAGATATTGGGGACCTACAGACACTGGATCCTACCCAGTTCGGCTTTGTTAAGGGCAGATCCTGCCTCTTAAACCTGGCTGATTTCTTTGAAACAGTTACCAAGGCCATTGACGAGGGGAAGGTGGTCCACACAGCCTACCTGGACCTTGCAAAAGCCTTCGATACAATACCCCACTCGGGCATTATAGATAAGCTCACCAGCTTAAATATACACCCCTATGTCACTAGATGGGTTGCAAACTGGCTCAAGGACAGAACCCACATGGTTAGAATTGCTGGAGCCATGTCAGACTCCAAACCAGTTATAAGTGGCATCCCACAAGGCTCAGTCCTGGGACCTCTCTTGTTCGGTATATATTTCTTGGAAGTACAGGCTAACATGGAAGGACTGCGGCTGACCAAGTTCACAGATGACTGCAAACTGGGCGCCATAATCAACACTCCAGCCGACACAAGCATCCTACAAAAGGGCCTCATAGAAACAGACAACTGGTGCCAGAGCCATGGCCTCAAGCTAAACGCCAAAAAGTGTATAGTCATCCCCTTTGGCAAAAACAAAGTGCCCACAAATTACCACATAGGTGGTAATCCATTAAGTACGGAAGAAGTAATTAGGGACCTGGGGACCCAAGTTGATAGCAATCTCTCATTTGACAACCACGTGGCCAAAATGGTTAGAAAAACATTTTATATAGCCCACCTAATCATGAAGGGATTCATGTCTAGATCAGGGGAGGTTATCGTGCCTCTCTACTCATCCATCATCAGGCCCATAATTGAGTACAATGCCCCTTTGGGATGTACCTTACCAGACACCTGCAGCAACTGGAAAGACCCCAAAAGTACCTCACCAAGTGGATCAAAGGGCTCAAACAGATGCCATATGCTGCCCGGTTAAAGAAACTCCAGCTCTACTCAGTGGCATACCGCCTGCTCAGAGGCGATCTGTGCCTGACGTATAAAGCCATGTCCAACCCAGAATTAATGGACATGCTGCACCTCAGAAAATCCAAATCCCATCGAGCTACGCGCTCGAGAGACTTGAACCTCAGCACTGAAATAAATAGGACATGCTGGAGGGACAGATTCATAACCCAGAGGCTCCCTTCACTCTGGAATAAAATCCCAGTCCAGGTTAGGCAGAGTCCCTCATTGACTCTCTTCAAGAGGAATCTTGATGAGTGGATGGGAGATTGTAGGTTTACCCCAGGTATCACTTCTGTGTCACTGTTAGACAGAGGCACAGTATACTAACCTCGAAAAAGGGCATAGCAAAATTCATTTAAAAACGGGTGGCGAAAGCCAAACACACTCTGGCTAGGCTTATAAATGCCCTAGGGCAGATAGCCTAGTATGAACTTATGAACCTATAAAGAATCAAATAATGCAGTGGTTGTATATTTCTGGCACAGATGGAAAGGCCAGGGCATGAAATTATTGCATAATAAGAAATAGGAGGATTCCAGAATGCAGATTTAATGTATTACAGGTCTTGGATAAGAAGGATATTATATGATCCCACAAAACTGTTTCTGTGGGATTCAGAAACATTTTGTACATCACTGTAGCTGAATGTATGCGAACAACATCTACACAATGGGCAAAGCTGATTCAGAGGCACGGGAAATTCTATAGCCTGTATAACATGCAAATGATGGCATAATGACAAAGAAATTAGTAATATTATTAAAATTGAGGGTAATGGCAAATACAAATGAAAATAAACAATATAGCAGAATGATTTAAAAGTATATATATTTTGCCTGATCAGAAGATACCATTACAGCTGCTGACTGCATTAAAATTCTGTAGTTACAGGTAAAAGACCACAAAAACATGTATGCAGTAGCTTCTATTTTACTCAATATTTGTAAGCAAGAGGCTGTTCTTACTACTGGTAGTTACAGAGGTGCATGGTGTCACCCTTAGGACCACCAAGTTATCCATCCACCCCTAGCATAGTATACCTTCCTGACACAGAAACAATGGACTGCTACTGTTTGGATGGAGGCACTATGCAGGAGCTGGTCAAGATAAATTGCTCTCATATGCAGGCTTGTGGGATATATGGAGTTTCTATCCCTGTAGAACCCAAGGTATATGTTGCTTTGAGAATTTTAGCTACAGGAACCTTTTAGTCACCAATGGGGACAGTGTCAATGTACCCCAGGCATACGTGTCAAGGATATACCACCAGTTTGTCAATAGCATGCTATAGCACATCAGAGCACATGTGTGGTTTTCACATACCATAGAGGAGAGAAGCAACATCATGTGGGCATTTTATGACCCAGGCTATTTCCCTGCAGTACTGTGAGCCACCGACTGCACTACCATTGTCATCAAGGATCCACCCGAGGAACAAGGGTAGAGACATATCAACAGAAAGGGGTTCCACAGCATCTACTGCCAGGTAGTTTGTAATGCACAGGGTGTAATATGCAATGTGTCAGTCTCAGAAGGCCACCCAGGCAGTGCTCATGACTACTACATTTGGCACACATGTGATTTACATCAATAGTTCATGCAGGGTGATTTCCCACAGGGCTGCCTTGTTGGCAATACCAGATATGCCCTTGAGCCATAGTTAATAACTTCCATAATAAGCCCACAGACCATGGCAGGAAATGTATATAATACTGTTCAGTCATAGACATAAATTATTGTCAAATGGACTACTAAAGACCAGCTTTTGCTGCCTAGATGTCTATGGTGGTGTTCTAGAGTATGATCTTGAAGGTGCAGTGAAATATTTGCTCTGTGTGTGGAATACTGCACAACATTAGCATTGTTAGTGGCACAACAGATACCATGCACACCTTATGTGTAGAAGACTGTGTTTTTCTCCCATACCAGGTAGATGGGCTGACACTGCAATGAAGCATAAGGGTGGGATGTTGCACTCCCAAGTGTGTCATCCTTTAGATAAGATGTTAAACTGAGGTCCCATCTGTTTGAGTTAGTGATAGTTCAGATGGATGTAAAAGATCCCATGGCACCTATAGAAAACAGTAGACGTTACCCCATGCCCTGGCCAAATTTCCCCTAGTAGTTTAAATACCACCTTAAGTCTCCATAGAAAATAGGCTACTAACCAAGTGGGACTAACCTGGTTAACAAAGGATAATAAATAAATAAACACTGATATGCAAACAGACACAGTAGAAGAGACATATCAGCAGGAGACATTCCTGGAGTCAGCAGTTGAGAAAGTACCTGATCAGGAGTCTATGTGTGAGCTAGCTGCACAGGATGAGTAAGTGAGGCAAAGGTGGGCAGAGTACGCCATAGCACTGGCTAAGCATCTGGTTCATAACTGTAGGCTAGAAAAGACATGATGTATAACAGTAAAAATGATTCTTGCAATACTACACCCATGATGTGCCAGACCATGCATGAACTAGTCACACTATGCATCAGACAAAGGCTACTCAGATAAAAGAGAACTGGGCAGAGTAGTCATCAGATGCACAGGTGGGAAGAACAACATTGACATGTCAACAACAGACAGAGAGAGAGAGAGAGAGAGAGAGAGTGTGTGTGTGTGTGTGTGTGTGTGTGTGTGTGTGTGTGTGTGTGTGTGTGTGTGTGTGTGTGTGAGTGAGTATGTGAATATGTGTGTGTGTGTGCTTACAGGTTACTGTCATATGCGATTGTGTGAGTCATAGGTGAGTGACAGTGGGAAGGCTGGGAGAATGTTCATAGAGGGGCTGGTGTCTCCAGAAGAGTGTGACTGTTCAGATGTGGGTAGTGCTGGCATTTGTGAATGAGCATTTACGGACACAGCTCAAACAGTCAACTCAACACTGTACCAGGTTCTGGTGTGCAGGTCCAGGGCACCTTCAGGAGATCTATGCTCCAGCAATGTGCATCCTTTTCCATGGTGGCACCTTTTCCAGGGAAGTTCATACATACAATCCAAAGCATGCATAGAGGATGGAGTGTTCTGTCAGCATGAAGGAAGGGATGTATTACAGGTGGTCTCAGCACAAACACATTGTCTGCATCTGTAGTTTTCTTCTATAGCCTCAGCATGACTGCTTACTGTATAGGCCTATGAGTGTGTTACAAATTCAGACTGTTTATCACAACATGAAATGTTCATGTAATATTGCATGTGATAATGAAGTTTGTATGATCCATTCATAGATTTATTTTAAAAATCAAAGACATGAACTCTGACCCGCAAATGACTGCTTACACTGGTAGTATAGTTAAGCGCTTTCTTTCGTTTAATGTGAACAAACTTCTTCAGAACAGAGACATTTTCAATCAACCATTTAAATACAAATAAATGAACTGGTCATCCAATCAAATCCAGTACCCTTAATTAACAAATGTTTTCCAATAACTAATAACACTAGTAAAAAGTCATATATATATAGATTTAAAAAATGTGTCTATATTACAAATATACATATGTAATTGTAATTTCAAACTCAAATATATAATTTCTCTTTTAATAAAAGAAAAATTTAATATTAATAATATAATCTATCATTTAAAAGGCACTTCACATTTAAAGTGCCATTCAAACCAGAGGTCTGGTCAGCTTTCAAGAATACTTGCCATTTTAACTCTTTAATCTCAACAGCATTGTTGTACTTTGTTACATAAGGACTGGATTTGATTGGATGACCAATTCATTTATTTGTATTTAAATGGTTGATTGAAAATGTCTGTTTGTTCTGAAGAAGTTCATTCACATTAAATGAAAGAAAGCGCTTAACTATACTACTAGTGTAAGCAGTCATTTGTGGGTCCGAGTTTACGTCCTTGATTTTTATAAGTTTTTATTGTTCGTGAATTGGTGGTGTTTAATAGATTTATTTTATTTTAAACTATAACACATTCCCTAAACATTTCCACTCTTTGTAGAAGGTGATACCATTTGGCAGATGAGTATTCTTTTTTCTGTAGATTATATCCTCTATTCCCATAAATTCTGCTGCTTTTGGTTAACTTAAGCTATTCTGACTACACTAAAGATAATAATTATTTTATTTTATTATAATCAGGCTCACTGATAAAATCTCTAGTTACCATTCTGTAGGTTATAAATTAATTTTAATGCATTAAGCTATCACCGAAGGCTAACGGTGCTAGTGAAGATTTAACAAAATGGATACTTACAGATATATGACTCCCATCTAAGGATTGATTGGTTTACTAAGTAAATTTCAACAACTTTTGAATAAGGAAATGCAGAAATTGTGACATATGTGGTATAGCCAGGATTTTTTGAAATATACACCAACTTGTGCATTGCCTTTCAGAAACTGGCTTCCCTACCCTGGGCAGTTTGTATTCCTGGAAACAAAATAAAAACATGTTTAGTGTGCTTAGTGCTACTAGCACCTACAGATGCTATAGTATCAAACTGGGTTGCTACTCCTCATCACTTTTGTTTAGTAAATACGTTTTAGTTAAAATAGATGCTAAGCAGTGTGACTGTGTGTTCTGTGATTCAGTTTGAAGGAAAGCAATAAGTTAAATACAAAACACCATATTATGGCTAAAGTCCTGTTTTGCTGCCAAGTCAGAGCGATCCTTAGTTGTTTTAACTGCTGTACCATAAGAAATATTATAGCAATGTAGATATGTAAATGTCTGCGTTGCAATATTTAAGTACTGTTGTATACAATTGTTGATAGTTTACTACTGCTATATCTGTGATAGAACTATCTCTTTAAATTCATGGGCTACCTAAATTATCTGGAATATATCACTAAGTAAGGTGTTTTTTTTATGTCAAGGGCTTCATATGCGAATGCATAACAGTTGCCTGAGCCTTTTTTACTAAACACTTTGTACCTGTGTAAATAGTGTAATGTGCTGCTACTCTTAAACCTAATACCCTTCCTGCCTGCGTGATAATTTATTATTTCAGTTACTTTTTACAGCACTTCTCGCCATTCCCCTTTCAGAGACCTTAACATAATTGTTTTTGTCTCCATCTTTTCATTTAGTGACCACTGTCCCTGCAAATGGGTTCTCTCTCAGTCCCCCAATTGCTGAATCCTTGGCCATTGGCCGCATCTGCAGTGGAGAAATCAGCCACAAGGACTCCAGGGCTTTGGAAAGAAGATAGGTTACTGTAGGTGTCTAGCTACGTTTCCCTCTTAGCCTGCTACTGTAGAAAGTACCTGGTCTAAAGCAGAAATAACTGGCTTTACCCATGGCTAGGGACAGCAGCTGCACCCCCACCCCCATCTGCTGTAAATACATTCCCCAGCTAACTTTTTCTTTTTAGTTATCAGTAAACCAAGATAAAGCTCTAGGCGAAAAAAGGTAACCCAGTAGATACACTGGAACTGCCCACTTGTAAAATAGAGGCAAAAAGGTACTTAAACTGCCACTTTTTGTCTGCTTCAAACTTAGTATCTACCCAGAAAGGACACAGCTGAAATCAGGTCTATAGATTGCTTTTCCCTAATAGATTCTAATAACTCCTAACAATTTGGCTGTTTAGACACTTACCCTGCAATCTTTAGCGTGGGAGGGGGGGGTTCTAGCCCGCTCAGTTCGCTACGCTCACTTTGCTCCCCTCCCTGCCCCCTATTCCCACCTGCCCCCAGTACCTCTACATTTATTCTTAGCCTTAACCCCACCCCTAATTGCCAGCAATTAGGCTACACCACTACTCATCCCCTCCCCCTACATCCAACACAATCATGCTACTACCTAATATAATAACAATCCTAACCTGCGTAGTTCTAGCTCACATTACATCCTACCAAGATTCCACAGTCACATGCCCCAACAACTTCCACTGTACTCTCTCAACACCTTCCCTCAAACATTTACACTATAACTACACAGCCCCTGCCACCAACACCATCCTCCCAATACACACACCCCATTACCAAACACCTAACACACTCAAAAATAAAATATCCCTAAGATACCATAAGCAATTTACTATGTATATAAAACATATCCTAAGCACCTCTATAAACTAGCCCTCACTGGAGACATCCATTCAAACCCTGGTCCTCCCAAATCCAACCCAACCACAAACCCTAGTCCAAGTAACCCTCCCACAACTCAACTCCTAGCCAACAAGAAAACAACAGACCTACTTATAATGTCCCTAAACATCAGAAGCATATCCAATAAAATCCAAGAACTACATGCCAGCATAAGCATATATTCCACAGATATTCTCTTCCTAACTGAAACCTGGCTCAAACCTCACATCAAAAGTGAGGAAATACTTCCACCTGAATACAACATCCTTCACATAGACAGATTGTCCAAAAAAGGAGCTGGTGTAGCATTGATATTTAAACACCACCTCAATATTCAACTCCTGAAGTCATCTGCCCCTCACCACAGCAATGAAGAAATCTTTTATGCCAATCTCAAACTAAACCCAAACAAAACAATCAATATCATAGGATGCTATTTCCCACCAGGGCAAAATATCACACCCCTAGAAAATCTCCTGAGCTGGGCTATCTCTATCCCAGGAAACCATCATTCTCGGTGACTTTAACATCAACTGGCTATCCTGTAATAACAGTCTCCCAACCATTCACCTTAATCTCCATGGGTTCACTCAACTCATTCAATCTCCTACCCGAATCAACAAAAACCCTAACAATCATACCTTACTTGACTGGATCCTAGTAAACAAAGCCCCTCACTCTTACCTAGCAGGCTGCTTACCTGACAGTCTTAGTGACCACTCCCCCACTTTTCTAATTCTGCACCACACAAACAGTCTGAAGCCCATTATCCACAGGCAAATACGGAACAAGTCCAACTTCAACCCCAACTCCTTCATCTCCTCCCTGCAAAAAATTAACCGATCACCACTAAAATACCTCAACCTAGATGAGGCTGTCCACTTCTTCAACAGTACCTTCCTCTCCATCCTAAACACCCATGCTCGTGTAAGAAATGCCCAAGTCAGATCCAGGCATGCCCCATGGTTACAAAAGACCACCAGAGCCCTAATGAAATCCAGAGATAAGGCCTGGGAGCACTGGTGACTAACAAAAAATAACTCAGGCAATCATTCCTTGAACTGTGCAATAAAGCCAAACAGCATATAAAATTAGACAAATCCCTCTACTATAAATCCACCCTAAACTCTACCTACCAGAACCCTAAGCAATTCTGGTCCACTATTAACAATATCCTCCACCCAGGGAAGGTTGATACCCCCCATCCATCCATTCCCCCCTCCTCCAGCAGTATTGCTGAATCCTTCAACAAACACTTCACTGAAACTATAACATCTTTAAACAAACAACAATTCCCTACAACAGCCCCCCAACTCCTAACCCTAAACCCCCCACTCCTCTTTTCTTAACCTCAGTACCTACCTCCAACATAAAAAGACTATTTTCAAAACTTAAACCTACCAAACTTGCAGCTGACAACCTCCCCTCTGAATACTTGAAAATTGCATCTGATACACTAGCCTACCCAATTTCAATTCTAATCAACTGTTCCATAACAGAAGGCTATGTTCCCTTGATATGGAAAATATCCCACATCATTCCCTCCACAAAGGCACCCCCTCTACTGACCTCTCCAATTACTGCCCCATTGCTATCCTCTCCCCTCTCTCCAAGATACTTGAACAATGTATCAGCACCCAGGTCTCCAACTACCTCCTAGCTAATAATCTCCTCTCCAAAACCTAACATGGTTTCAGGCCATATCACAGCACTACCTCTGTTCTGCTCTCCTTCACCAACACTATACTTCATCACAAAAACAATGGCCTCTTCTCTACTGCTGTATTTCTAGATCTCTCAAAGGCCTTTGACATGGTATCACAAGAGCTAATACTGTCTACTCTCCCCAGCCTTTACTTCTCACAACCAGCCTGCAACTGGTTCCACAGCTATCTACACAGATGCCAGCAATCAGTAATCTGGGACAATAACACATCACCTCACCTCCCAATTACTCTCGGAGTTCCCCAAAGGTCTATCCTTGGCCCTCTGCTATTCTCACTTTTCACTAACAACCTACATACGGCCACCACACAAGCATCACTTATACAGTACGTAGATGATTCTACTCTCATCTGCTCTGCCCACACTCTACCAGAATTACAACAAATCACACAGGAATCATTCTCTTCTGTAGAAAGCTGGCTATCCAATGCTCAGCTCCTACTCAACCCAAGTAAGACAAAACATCTCCTGTTCCAACCTTCCAAAGCCACCCAAAACACACCCCACTTCAACATTCTTGCCAAAGACAATACCATCATCTCTCCATCAGAACACACAAAATTACTTGGTGTGGAAATAGACAACAAACTTAGATTTGACACCCACATATCTCTCACAATAAAAAAGTTCACAAGAAACTTGGTGCATTATATCCAAGCCGCCAATTCCTAACCAAGGTGGCCAGACTCTCCACAGCCAATTCCCAGCTAATCTCCACCCTACTCTATGCATCCCCCATACTTACCAACCTTAGACAGACCTACACAAGCTGGGCGCTTGTTACAACAAAATTATTAAATTTGCCACTGGAACCTCTTACTGCAGCCATTATTGTATCTCCCTTAGAGAACTAAACTGGCTAGAACTCCCACAACTCCTTCACTTTAATCAACTCACCCTCGCTCATAAACTTATTAACCACCCCCTTAACATCCCTTCCCTTCAAACCCTTCTCCAACCCTATTACCCCACTAGGCCCCTAAGAAAAAGCAACAAAAATCAACCCACTGTTATCAAACCCAAAAACTCAGCAGGAGAAGCCATATTTTCATGTACCATATCTAAACTTTGGAATAATCTTCCACCCTCTTTAACTACTCTACCTTCTAGCAGCCTTTTCAAGACTGCACTCAAATTCCACTTAAATTTGTACTGGCTTTGTCCTTGTTCTAATCCAGATTAACACCCCCACCTAGACTCTTAACCCAACTATACTACCGCCACTACTAACCACAGTCAGAAATAGCTAGTTGTCTTTACATACTTTAACATCTTGTTTGATAACTTTGTTACTAATATTATAAATGACAAGAAAGTATCTTAACTTGCAAAAGTTTCTGTATATACTGTTGATAATCAATATCTTGTTATTGTATTAAAGCCAACACACTGTAATGTTGTTTACTATTGCTGCAACTTTGTATCTCTATCATGTACATGATGTGGCACTTTTCTCCCCGGGTATCCGCTGAAAAAGGACTTGCGTCCAGTTGGAATTTCCCGGTAAACAAATGTAAATATATAAATAAAATAAAAACATAAGATGAGAGGATAAAAATCCTTAGCAATCTAGGTATTATAGATAATCACAGACCATGGTAAATATTTCATTTTTTTTAATTTAAATTCTAGCACTCTTATTATGTGAAACATAAATCATTAGTTTGCACGGACATGCTTCATGTATATATTTCACACATAGTGTTGAACATTACAATACTGTACTATAGATTTACTCTTGTGCAGATTACAAGATAAATAATACATCTTTTGATATGTATAATATGCTGTTAACAAATGTTTGTATTCATACTGAATTACAAGTAGATGTCTGAGCTGTTGGCCAGCTAATGTGATTTCATGAGTTCAGATTTGAATAAGTTGGCTTTCAACAGCTGTATTCTTCAATGCTCTGGTCTCGATGACATGGAATTTGATGTTGTGGACGTTTGATCTTTTCATATAGATCCAAATTAATAACTAGAACTCACAGATGATTCTACACAAACAAGACAACTCTATAATGTTATAGCATCTCTTCTTCATCTTTGTTTTAAAGAAACATCTTTATTAAGTTATCATTTATGACATAGGCAGTCATACATTCATATAATTGTAAACAAACTGTATTGACATATTTTCAGTTGCAAAAATTATACATTACTTATAATCTATCCAGTCATTCTCAGTCAAACATTACAAAGCTCATTCAATTCCTGCCTTCCCTTAAACCTCATTCCTCTTCCAAAACATTATTCTACATTATTGTCCCCACAATTCCCATTTTTTTATGGAATTTAGTCCTTTTTCTAAAGATCCTACTTCTAGTTGTTATATCTCTGTTAGTATCTTCACTACATCTACTGCAGTTGGTTTAAACTTTGATTTCCATGTTCTAGTAATCATTTTTTTTTTGGCAGCCACCAGAATTAAATTCAGCAAGGCCTTAATATGTCTAGGCAATTCCAATTCTGTATCACAGCTCAAAAATAATTTCCTTAGTTACACAAATTTGTTCACCCAGTATTTCTGACAGAGTAGTTTGCAGGGAATTTTTAGTGTCTGACAACTCATTACAATCCCAAAAATATGTTGCCAATTATATCTTTCTTCCCCATCACACCTCCAGCATTTGCAATCTAACTAAGAAGCAAAACCACACTGGAAGACTAAACAAAATGCAGGAAAATCTTTTAAGCCTACTCAGACTTTATTAACTCCTCTTTTCGTCCAAAAAAGACTTCATCTTCAATATTTTGAGCTTAGCACAGACTGCTTTAAATAATCTACAAAAGTCCTTCAATATGTTGTTGGGACAGGTGGAGTGTTTAAAAGATAGTAAGTCATAAATGGACAGGCCTTCTTGAACCTAAACAAGGTGAGACAGAAACTAGTGATAGTGAACTTACTGTCCAAACGTTTACTACAAGAAGTAAAGGAAACTTGTTTAAAGATGTTTCCTCTGTACTTTCCACCAATTACAATCCTTTCAATGACACTACCTTTAAAGTGACTGTTTTTATCGAGAAGCAGGAACTTAAGAATAAGTTAATTGATTTGGAAAAGTGGCTCAGAAAATACAGATCGCTAAGCTTAAAAAATATGTACTTTGAGCAACATGTTCTGTTTAATATTGTTCCAAAAGGACTGAGATTCTATAGGTTTTCTAATGATGGCACTGAGAATGATTCTTTATATTCTGAATTGGTGGACGTTTTTAATAAAGCAGGGACTGATTTACTAAAAAATCTTAATTAATCATAAAAAAAGGTGCATGGGCAACCTAAAAGATGGTAAAACAGCTATTGACGAACAGGTTTCCAAGATGTTATGTTCTGCTATGGAGATGAAAACTGACTATGAGAACATCCTTGCTTCACTTGAGAGATTTGAGAGAACTGTCATTGCACGCAAACATAAAAAAAATACTAAGAGACAGGGAAGCTTATGAACTTGGTAAAGACAGCTATTGAGGAACAGCCTGCCAAGATGTTACGTTCTGCTATGGAGATTAAAAGTGACTATGACAACATCTTTGTTTGCTTCACTTGAGAGATTTGAGAGAACTGTTACTGCATGCAAACATAAAAAAATATTAAGAGACAGGGAAGCTTATGAACTTGGTAAAGCTTTTCTCTGAGCTGATTCTTTCGTTAAACAACAAAGAAACTTCAATGCTAAAAATACAGTAGCAGTCTGTACTGGTGAAGGTGTGCATTTCCCTTTAAGAGAAGGAGCAATAGTAAAGGAAGAGAAGCAAGCTGAACTGGAAATTGAGATGAATAACCGCCCAGTCAGGGAGGTGAATCTTTTAGAAGAAGCCAAGTTTACTGACACATTTGAAGAGTTACCTCTATATCCATTGAATGATAAAGAAGGAAATAATGTTGTTCCGGATTCAAAAAAATTTCCTTAAATGTCCGAAGTGTCTCAGTCAACTTGGAATCAGGGAAGGGTCAAGAATCAACGCAAAAAGGACAAGTTTTAGGACTTGATGTAAGTTTGAGCTGTAAAATATTTAATTTAACAGACATTCAGTTCACTCCAGTTCAGTTAAAGATTCTGTGGTTAGGTTTGAATTGTTTGCCCTTTAGAAGGGCTAATGTGACCAATAGTTTATTAGACTTGAAGTATTATGCTAGAAATCTGAATTTACATTTTTGTTAGATAATGCTGGTCTTAGCGGCTGTTATTTAAAGCCTTCTACTTTTAATCCAGGGTTGCATAACACCCTAAAAGTTTTTGAAAAAAGTTGGGAGAGTGATAAGTTATTAGGAAATAAGACTGATAACAAACAGTGTTTTTACAATTTAAATGTGGATGAGAGGGCAGCAATTTTTCCAGATAAAATTAAAAATATGAAGTATTTGAGAACTATGAAGGCTGATATAGGAGGGGATTAGTCATTATGTAACAACAGGATTACATCAAAGCCATTGAGGAGATGTTAATAAATACTGAAGTGTAGAAGGAGGTCACTGTAGAATATATACATCAAGCATATAATTTTATTAAAACCTATTTATATGAGTTATTAATGAATGGCCAATTAGATTACAAAATGTATGATTTTATGTCTACAGATTATATAGACCTGTCTCGGCACCAGTGCCTGCTTGTAAATGTAATACTGAATGTTTTCTATGCTTTGAAACTGTTTTAAATATAAAACACGTTTGATGCGGTTTAAAAATGTTTTGAGCATCACGCCATTGCACCGCCCTTTTAAAAGACCCTCTGTGGACAAGCAGAATGTGCGTATAATGCTTCTAGCTTCTTAGAGGTCTTGGAAACTGTATAGCGACTTTGACCCGCCTTTTAGTAGAACCTGTGTGCAAAACGGAGTGTCCCTATAGCTATTTGATTCTGCCTAACTGTAGTCTGTAGATGGCAAGCTATATAAGTGGAATTAACAAGTAATGTATCACGCTGTTTATATATTTACTTTAAGGCTGGACAAAGCCATTTAATGATGGTGAATTGGTATAACTGAGTAGCTGAAAAAGTGTATTTTTTTACTCGGCACTATTGCGTTTGTCTGAGTCCAACTACTACCTAATGTGATTTATTTTAAATAAGTTCCACTAATTATTGTCGCTCCTTTCTGCTCTAGGAATACTGTGTTATTTACTAATTCAATACAACTCATCTCTCATTTTTTTTCTCTTGTTCTCTAGCTTTCACCCTGACTTTCCCCTTGTGATTTCGCATGAGTGGACACCCTCACCTAAACTATTGTCTACATTATAAGCCTATTGTTCTAAACAATTCCTACAAACCCTGCTGCCTCTACCAAGCTTCCAATAGAGGAATCCAAGGAAGTATCTGTATTTGCTACCTTGCCTTGTAATACTATAGTCTGTAAGCCCTGCTAGGTGCTTAGCTTGCTCCTTGCCAGGAAAGCCAGAAGCCAAACCCCTCTTATTCTCCCTTTCTCCATTCTTCCCCCTTACCTAGTCCCCTGACCTTCCTTGCTCCCTTCTCCCATCAGTTCAACCCAGACCTGGGTTAGCCCCTGGTGTACTTAGGTGCATTTTCTGCATTGGTCCTCTAGATGGCACCCTCTCTCCATTAATAGCTACTTCTACTCACTAACTCTACCTTACCCTTTAACTATAACTTTTCTTAATTCTCCCTCTCTCTGTATACTCTACTTTTTCTTTCTCTCTCTCTCTCTCTCTTATTTCTATTTTTTAGTCCAATTCAGCCCATTACTCCTAAGCCTGGTTCACTTACCTTTCTGCTATACAACTTTCCACTGTTAGGTTTTCGATCCTCTCCTGATCACTTTGGTTCTTCCCGCTCCGTTCGCCCTTCGGGCTCACTCTGCTCCTCTACCCTGCCCCCAAATCTCACCCGCCCCCACTATCTCTACACTTATACCCTCATAACCACACCCCTTCACCAACTACCAATCATAGAATCACTACCAACCACACCCTACAATTTCAACTCCACTCCCCTCAAATCTCCTTCCACTATCATCAGCTTAATCATGCAATACTTAACCCCTACTTATCACCTTCTCCTCTAAAAACTACCATACATTCTTCTACCATGTCTTATCTCCAATGTTTAATAGTACTCTCACTCATAAACACTCTTACCACCACTTATCTCCTAACACCCTATGCACAACCCCTCTCCTTTACTCTTATCATCCCTTCCAAACAAACTCTAACTGCTTTCCCAGATGTATCTAGAAGCTTTCACAATGCCATCTACATACCTAGTTTCTTTCAGGCTAAATATCGACTAATTCATATTAAATACTCAATTCTAACCAATAAAAACTTTTGTCACTACCACAGTAAACCTCCCCATTACTATAACTTGATATTACTTCACTCCTTAATAGATGGAGACATTCACCCCAACCCAGGCCCAACATCTTCCCCATCCCATACAAACTGCAACCAATATAATACAATCACTTTACCATCAACCAAACCCTCCAAATCACTCTCAATAACCCATCTAAACATACGTAGTATATGCAATAAAATACCACAAATTCATGCTCTCCTGGATGTCCAACAGTTCGACATCCTCTGCTTAACCGAAACATGGCTTAAACCCTCAATACAAGATACTAAAATTATCCCCCCAGGCTATAGTATCCTTTGATAAGACCGCATAAATAGAAAAGGTGGAGGGGTAGCAATTCTTTACAAGGCAGGACTACAAATCAACAAAATAAGTCATAAACTACCCTCAGATAACAACATAGAAATAATTATGTCTAAACTGGAGCTTAACTCCCATAAATCAATTAACATCATCTGCACCTAACTTCCCCCAGGTAAAAAACCCACAATACTTGAAGACTTACTTAACTGGCTTTCTTCTAATCTTCCTCAAGAAACAATATTACTAGGAGACTTTAATATTGACTGGAATTTATGTAATAACACCAATCCATCTACCCTGATCAACCTCTATGGCTACTCACAAGCTATAAACTCTCCAACTAGAATAAATAAACTCAATAATAAAGAAAGCATCCTAGATTGGATACTAACAAATTGTCCACACCAAAACTATACAACAGGAACCCTCCCAGATGACCTTAGTGACCACTCTCTAATATATATTATCAGACATAAAACAAATTTAAATATCTCCACTTCAGTCAGAACTACTTCAATACCACTTTCCTAGCAATCCTAGACCATCATGCCCCAATGCGTTCCATAAGAATGAAAAATAAACCAGCCCCTTGGCTCTCAAATCATAGCAAGAAATTAATCCTTAGTAGAAATAAATCTTGGACTAAATGACGTACCACAAAGAACATGATTGATCACCAAACTTTTAGACAACAAAGAAACCTAACAAAAAAAGCTATCCTACAAGATAAAAAGAACTTTTATATTCAACTACAGCAATCATCCCTTCAACCACCTCAAAAGTTCTGGTCTGCTATCAACACACTACTATCCCCAGGCAAAGCAGCAACACCTAATCCACTAGGTTCCAACCCTGATTTTCCATTACAAACAGCAAATGCCTTTAATACTGTCTTCACTATGGCTATACTAAATCTAGCTAACCAACAAAACCCTAATACCTCTAAGTTGCCCAGTCCAAACTCCACTCCACCCCCTTTTCACCTTGAACCTATACCCACCTCCTATATCTCTTCCTTACTTCAAAAATTAAAACCTACTACCCCCTCAGCTGATAAATTACCAGCAGAATATCTTAAAATAGGAGCCAAAGCCATTGCCTACCCAATCTCCATATTGATCAATAGAACTATAAAAGAAGGCACTATCCCAACAATTTGGAAAATCTCTCATATCATTCCTCTTCACAAAGGTGGTGACTCTACTGAGTTCTCCAACTTTCGCCCCATAGCTCTACTCTCTCCACTTGCCAAAATAATGGAAAAATGCATCCACAAACAATTAATAACCCACCTACTCCACTATAATCTCCTAGCTAACTGTCAACATGGTTTCCGGCCTTTCCACAGTACTACTACAGCCTTGCTATCATTTACCAACTGTATCAACATAAATCGCAACAATAATATTTTATCCTCAGCATTCTTTGTAGACCTATCTAAAGCCTTTGACATGGTCAATTATCAACTTCTCCTCCACCTACTAAAGTCCCTCTCTCTTGATAATCCTGCTATGAACTGGTTTACATCCTACCTGGAAAACCGAAAACAAGCAGTTCTCTGGCAAAACCATCTTTCAGACCTCCTGCCCACCTCCATAGGTGTCCCTCAGGGCTCTACTTTAGGTCCACTACTGTTTTCCATTTTCATAAATGACCTCCATCTCTCTAATCCACTTGCTACCTGCATCCAATACGCTGATGACTCTACCATAATTTGTTCAGCCTCATCTCTGACAGAACTTCATTCTCTAACACAAAAAGCCTTCTCCGCTATAGAACAATGGTTCTCCAACCATTGTCTTTTCCTTAACCCAAAAAAAAACAAGCTACTACTCTTTACACCCTCTCACCTGTCTCCCCCTCTTCATTTTACACTTACATCCAACAATAGTACCATTATCTCTCCAGACCCCACCACCAAACTCCTAGGAATTACAATTGACAATCAACTAAAGTTTGACACTCACATAAATACTACAATAAAATCTATTAACAAAAAACTTGGATCCCTCTATAGAATAAAACCTTTCCTGACACCAGTAGCCAGAACCACTATAACTAGAACCCACTTAATCTCTACCCTGTTATATGCTTCCCCCATATATACCAATCTTTCTAAAAATGATCTTAACAAACTAGCTAAATCATATAACAATATTGCCAGATTTGCTACAAACTCTCTATACAGGACTCATCACTGTCAGAATCTAAAACAACTAGGCTGGCTTGAATTACCTCAACTATTACAATTTAACCAACTTATAATCGACCACAAAGCCCTATACCAACCCAACAACACCCCAATTCTCTCTACCTTCATAAGACCATACAATAACTTGAGGAATCTGCGCTCTGCTAACAAAATGTTGATTCATACTTGCTTATGAAATAACTTAGCAGGTGATTCCATATTCTCTAATTCAGTTGGTAAAATATGGAATCAATTACCACAAGAACTGACAACCCTAATTTCTCTCTCACTATTTAAAACTAACCTAAAACTTTTCTTCTCTAACCACTGGTTATGCTCTTGTACCAATCCTGACTAACTGTTTTTTTTCTCTAATTATCTGATACCCTCAAAACACATTTTTTTTAACCACAACCCTGCATTTATCATTTTTTATACTAGCCTTCCTTCTTGATTTCTAACACTGTCACTCACAAGTACTACTTAACCATGCTTAACTCTCCCACTCATTTTTTTCCTACTCCTTTTTAAATATTGTTAAACTAAGATTAATTTATTTCTTACTAATGCCTTTTTCTAATTTTTGTATTAAATATTTCTGTAAGTTTTTGTAGTATGTTTTTCACTATTTTTACTATGTTTTTTTTTTTAATTGGAGCTTTTCTCCCTGGGCCTCCACTGAAAATGGACATGTATCCAGTTGGACTAGCCCGGTCAACAAATGTAAAATAAAATAAAATAAAATAAAATAAAATAGGAATCCTATTCGGAATACAAAGATACATAAAAATGACAAGAATCCTCCCTTCAGACCCATTGTGTCTGCTTCTAATTGTGTAACTGAAGAAATTTATTTATATATAGATACCATTCTGGACTCATTAGTACAAACCTTACCATCATATTTATGAGATTCATGGGACTTTTTAGATCATATAAGGAAGTTTAAATGAACGTTATGAGTATGAATGGTTGATGTAACTTTTCTCTTTACAAATATACCCTGGAACAAGGGCATTGAGTACATAAGAATGTATCTAACTAATAGGACTTCTTATTCTAATTCAGAAATTAACTTTTTTTGTTCTTTAATTGAGGTTCTGTTAGAGCACAACTATTTTTTATTCAATGATAGGTACTAACAGCAAACCAAGGGTGTTTTGATGGGTTCAGCTGCTGCCCCAGCTTTTACTAACTTAGTTTTAGGTTGGTGGGAGAATGAATTACTATCAACCGTTTTTAACCATGTTGAGTTTTTTTTTAAGAGATGTGTAGATTATTTGTTTTTTTATCTTCAAAGCTACTATAAATGATTGTGAACTATTTGTGGATGAATTAAATACTAGTACAGATTTTTTAAGATTTACCACGGCAGATGCTGGTTTGACAGTTTATTTTTTAGATATTATGTTAAAGGGGGTTTTAGAAAAGCAGTCTTTTGAAAGTAATATTTATAGAAATAACACTTTTTCTAATTATTATTTACATTTTAATAGTAACCACCTCTATTTTATAAAGAAAAATGGTCTATATTACTTCAGCAAAAATTCAGTTCAGCAAATGGCATTTTTGGTTCACTTACATTGAACATGCCATTCGTCAAACTGTTCATTATGAGATTGTTGTACAGTGAGGATTGGGAAATTTGCCCTTTCCCCACTGTAGTGCGATCTCAGAGGTGGTATATATAATTAGTGGGGAGCCGTGGGGGATGCAGCCCCCTGCAAGAGTGGATTTCGATGAACGTCATTTCCGATGAAATGCCGTTCACTAAACTGTCACTTTGCTGAAGCGATATAGTCCCAAGAAAAATATACCACAGGGATAATTTATATGGGCATCTAGATTAACAATGGATGATTTCGTTTTTAGAAAGGGACTACAAGGAATCATTTTATTTTCTACAAAATGATAAACTGTGTGCAGATTCTAAAAGTTATTCTCAGACACAACAGATTATAGTTATATTTACAAAATCTTATGTAAAACAGTTTGGCTCCACAACAGGGGTGATAAGTTGTCCTAGTGACATCCAGGTAACCCAATATACGGGAATCAAATTAGATTATATTGGAAAATAACTGCATAAATTGAATACAAGCAAAGCACAGGCAGGAGACGGAATTAGTGACAATGACCTGAGAACACTTCAACAAGAACTTATGGTTCCATTATGTCTATTCACTAGGTCATATAAATATGGGGAGATTCCTCAAGATTGGAGACATGCACTTATTAAACCTGTTTTCAAGGGAAAGGGGAGTAAGACAAACTCAGAATCATATAGACCCATAAGTCTACTTTCATGTTGTGGAAAAATAATGGAGAAGGTAATATTGGATAAGTTATTGGCATAATTGGATAGGTTGGGACTTGAAACCATATATCAGCATGTATATGTTGAAAACAGATCTATTACTACCTGTAACATGATTTTCTTTAACAATATAATAACAGCTATGAATGAAAAATTGTGCTGTGATATAATTTATATAGATTTAACTTCAGCATTTGACAGGGTCATACACAAAACACTGATCAATGAATTAGTACAACTAGGTATTGATGTACTCTTAATGACATGGATAGCTGTGTGACTTACAAATAGGACATTGCAAGTATCATACAGCAACTGGACAGGTGAAAACCTTGGATGCAATCAGGGTGTCCCACAGGGCTCTGTCCTAGGCCCTTACTTGTTTAGATTGTATCTTTCAGACCTAACTTTTTCATCTGAGGTGCTCTACAGTCTACATGCAGATGACTGAAATTGGGTAAACTGATTACATGTGTTACAGATAAGGCATGTCTGCAAAATAACTTGACTAAATTGACCATTTGGGCACAGGAAAATAATATGCTGATAAATACATGAAAAACTAAGCATATGAGATTTGGGATACATAAACTGAAAGGTGAATATTTAATATAGCACACAGTGATTGAAACTGTAGGCTCATTTAAGGACCTGGATATATAGGTAGATCCAGCTATGAGTTTTTCTAATCATATCAACCAATGGGTTAATGACAGTTATAGAACTAATCTAGGAAATTAAAAATGATGAAGTCATTGTTTGTTAGTTGCATTAGACCCAAACTTGTGTATGGAATAACAATATGGAAACCCTATAAGAACACAAGCATGAATAAACTGGAAAGAGTACAGTGGAAATTTACCAAGGGCATCCATGGATGTGAAAATTTAAGTTATTATGAAAGACTAAAAATATCTGAACTTGTACAGTGTCTCTTACAGAGGAGGAGATCTTATTCAGGTATAAAGGTCATTTAGAGACAACTACCTCTGGGAATGTTTGGGTTAACAAAACATACTAGAGAATCATCAGACAACCTATGTAGACGATTCTATAGGAATGAGAAATGTACTAATTGGTTCTCTGACAGAGTAGCCGATCCATGGAACAGACTACCAAATTACATTAAAGCGAGTACTAGTTTAGAGATTTTTAAAAATGGTCTGGACACTTATTATGGGAAAAAGAAGTTATGTCTTACCATAACGTTCCATCTGTATTGTTGATCCTTGTTCAGTCATTACGCATGGGTATCGGTTCCGAGCCGGCCATTTTCCAAGCTCGCGTCAGCTTCAAACTCTCGAGCTAAACTCTTACCCACAATCCCCCTCTCCCTGTTACCTCAGATTGAGGTTGCAAGTTAAAGAAGGTAGAGGCTACCTCTGGTCAAATAACCTAAGAGAACTGGATGGTGAGATCCACTAGAAACCACAGGAGGGGGAAGGAGGGAGGGACGTAATGACTGAACGAGGATCAACAATACAGATGGAAAGTTATGGTAAGACATAACTTCTTTATCTGATATTGTTAATCCTCGTTCGTTCCTTACGCATGGGACAGAGTCCCCAGCTACCTCTATTCCTGGGAGGCTCTCATGGAAGGACATTCCTGAGCACCATAGAACCAAAAGATGCTCTTTTCCTGTAGGCCAAATCCAATTTGTAATGATTGATGAAGGTACGAGGCATAGCCCAAGTTGCAGCTGCACAGATGTCATGTAAAAAAGCTCTGGCATGGAAGGCAGCAGAAGTTGCCACCGACCTTGTTGAATGAGCTTTCATGGTAGTAGGCAACGAGATATTATGTTGTGTGTAAATAAAGGTCACACAGTCCTTCAACCATCTAGCTAATGTGACCTTAGCAACAGCCGATCCTAATCTAGATCCAGAAAAGGCCAAAAATAGCTGGTCAGATTAGTCCAGTTTAAGTAAAAATGGATTTGCCTGTGTATGGTTGGGAAAGAAAACTGGCAATTCAATGGCTTGATTAATGGATATTTCAGAGATCACTTTAGGCAGAAATGATGGATTAGTTCTCAGTAGACACTCTATCTCTGTGAAAAATCAAGTATGGATTCTTGATACATAAAGCTTGAAGCTCAGAAATACGTCTGGCAGAAGTAATAGCAACCAAAAACAAGGTTTTCCATGACAAATACTTGAGGTCGCAAGAAGAGGCTGGTTCAAAGGGTGCCATTGACAGAGCTTGTAGAACTAATGATAAATCCCAATGGTTGAATAGGTTCTCTAAAAGGTGGCTTCAGATGATTCGCACCTTTCATGAAGGTCTTGCACAATTTATGCGACATAAGAGAGGAATCTTGGACTACTCATGAAAATTAGAAATTGCAGCCAAATGAACTCTAATGGTAGAGGCCGATAGACCCGATTGAAACAGGTATGCCAGATAGTCTAGTATTATCGACACTGGTGCTGAAAAGGGGTCTACTTGATTATCTTTCAGCCAACAGTAAATCTTTTCCACTTGCTCAGATAAGTAATTCTAGTGGAAGACTTATGAGAAGCAATGAGAATATCACGTACTGGTAAAGAAAGATCATTCTGCCTGGCAATCAAGGGAATTGGAGTAGCCAAGCCGTTAGCTTCAGACTGTGCAGGTTGGGATGAATCAGGTTCTGTGGGTGTGAGATCAACTCTGGGATTGGATGGAGGATCCATGGTCGATGTAGTAGGTGAGGCCAAAGGAATGGGAACCAAATTTGTCGTGGCCAGTATGGTGCTATGAGGATTATCTTGCTCTTCAACCGTCGGGCTTTCTTCAGAAACTGGGGAATGAGAGGAAAGGGCGGAAATGTGTAGAGAAGACCCGAGGGCCAATCGTGGACTAGAGCGTCCCCGGGTGACTGTCCCGGAGGGATAATCAGGGTGAAGTAGTTGCTGCATTTGTAGTTGGTCGGGGATGCAAAGAGGTCACAGCAAGGACGGCTCCAGTGGTGGAAGATCTCCGCCACTATCAAGGGATCCAGGGACCACTCATGAGGTTGAAGAATGCACCTGCTCAGTCTGTCTGCTATCACGTTGGAACTCCTGGGAATGTGCGTTGCTAGAAGAAAATAGTTAGTAGCCATTGCCCATTGCCATATCCTCATGGCCTCTTGACAAAGGGGGTAAGATTTGGTTCCACCTTGCTTGTTGATGTACCAGACCACCGCCATGTTGTCTGATTGTATCGCAATTGTCCCAGACGGCAGCAGGGGATGGAATGCTTGTAACGCCAGAAGCACCGCCCTCAGCTCTAGAACATTTATATGCAGATGGGCCTCCAGTTGGGACCAAGTGCTGCCATAGCCCCCCCCACCCCATCAGGGAGGCATCCATGGTCACTGTGACCTTGGGTTGCTGGGGGGAAAAGGGGCGAGACCATTGAGAGGGATTGAGTGACATCCACCAATTTAAATCCTGTTTGCACCTGTGGGTTACTCGAATCATGGCTGAAAGAGGATGCTGAAAAGGATACTATTGGGTAAGCAGTAGCCATTGTAAAAGCCTCATGTGAAACCTGGCCAGGGGAACAGTGGTGATGGAGGCTGCCATGGAACCCAACAGCTGTAGAACCGAG
This sequence comes from Protopterus annectens, assembly GCF_019279795.1. Lineage (NCBI taxonomy): Eukaryota > Metazoa > Chordata > Ceratodontiformes > Protopteridae > Protopterus > Protopterus annectens. The sequence goes on from NC_056740.1 coordinate 12,220,826, forward strand.
TGAGCCATGGATTTTTTCTTTGAAAGGATTGGAATTAGTTGTTGTTTTATCCTTAAAATTCTGTGCTCTGGAATAGCAGCTCTGCAGTTTTTTTGTGTCCAAGATAACCCCTATGAATTCTGTTGACTGAGATGAGGTGAGATTGAATTTCTGCCAGTTTATGGTTATGCCTAGCCTTTGAGCAGTGAGGAGAGAGTATGCCAGGGCTTTTTCCAGTAGATGTCTGGTGGGGGTGGAAATGAGCCAGTCATCTAGGTATGGAAACACCTGGAATCCTTGAAGTTGCAAGTGAGCTGTGACAACTGCCATGCATTTTGTGAACACTCTGGGGGCTGTAGAGAGTCCAAAGGGCAGTACTCTGAACTGGTAGTGACTGGCTCCCGCACGGAAGAGCAGAAATCTTCTTGATGGCCTGTCCACCCTTATGTGGTAGTACGCATATTGAAGATCTATAGAGCACATCCAATCATCTTTTTCCAAAAGCGGGAGGATAGACTGTATAGTGACCATCCTGAATTTTTGTACTCTCACAAGCTTGTTCAATACACTGAGATCCAAAATTGGTCTCCAGTCCCCGGTTTTCTTTGGCACCAAAAATAGTCTTGAGTAGAATCCGGATCTTATCTGGTTTGGAGGGACTATTCGGATGATTCTTTTTCTTAGCAGCTTTTCTATCTCTAGTGCTGCTTCTTGCCTTTGACTGGGTGGAACGTCGGGAAGATTTTTTGAAGGGATGGGACAAAGATCGAAGGGGATATGATAACCTCTGGTTATGATCCTTTGTACCCAAGAATCAGTGGTGATGGTTAGCCAGGCAGAAGGGTACAAGGAGAAACGTCCCCAACCACCTCTAGAGGAAAGGAATTGGGCCGCTCTTCAGGAGCACTGGTAGAATTGACCAGGGAAAGGATCCCTAGAACCCTGGTTACGCGGTCCCCCTCTGCCCCGAAAGGAGCATCTTCCCTGTGAGTTTCCCCCCTCTGCCTCTGGGGGAGAACTTGGCCTGTGTGTCATGGAAAGGATCCTGAGATTTCTTGAACCATATCTTCCCACTCTTTTGGTTTCGGGAGAAAGCACGCTGAGGGGAAGAATAACAGACACCCACAGCAGAAAGGGTCTTACCGTCTTGTTCACATCTGGCTAGTGTGCTTTTAACTTTGGGCCCAAACAACGAGGAGAGCTCAATGGGGGCATTAAGAAAGGAAGACTTAAAATGTTCCGCGAAGTTGCACAAGCGCATCCAGGCATGTCGTCTCAAGACCACAGCTGAACCCACCAAACTAGCTGCTCCTTTTGATGTGTGAGATAGGACTGGCTTAAGGACAGAACCCACAGGGTTAGAGTTGCTGGCGCTGTGTCAGACTCCAAGCCGGTCACAAGTGGTGTCCCACAGGACTCGGTCCTTGGCCCCCTATTGTTTGGCATCTATTTCTCAGAAGTACAGGCCAACATAGGAGGACTTTGGCTGACAAAGTTTGCAGACGACTGCAAACTGGGCGCCATAGTGGAAAGTGCATCAGACACGGATATCCTTCAGAAGGGACTCACGGAAACAGATAGCTGGTGCCAGAGCCATGGCCTGAAGTTAAACGCCAAAAAATGTATAGTCATACCCTTCGGGAAAAACAAGGTAACCCCAAGCTACCATATAGGTGGCAATCCACTAAGCACAGAAGAGGTTATCAGGGACCTGGGGACCCAGGTTGACAGTGGCCTTTCTTTTGACACTCACATTGCTAAAGTGGTTAGAAAGACCTTCTACATTGCCCACCTGATCATGAAGGGATTCACATCCAGATCTAGTGAGGTCATTGTTCCCTGTACTCTTCACTTATCAGACCAATGATCGAGTACAATGCCCCATTCGGGATGTATCTCACCCGACATCTGCAGCAATTGGAGAGACCCCAAAAGTTCCTCACCAAAAGGATAAAGGGACTCCAAAATCTGTCATATGCTGCCAGATTGAAGAAACTCCAGCTCTATTCAGTCGCATACCGTCTGCTCAGAGGTGACATGTGCCTGACATACAAGGCCATGTCCAACCCGAATTAATGGACATGCTCCACCTCAAAAATCCAAATCCACCAAAACCACTAGAGCAAGTGACTTAAACCTTAGCACGGATATAAATAGGATGTGCTGGAGGGATAGATTTATCACTCAGAGACTCCCTATACTGTGGAATAAAATCCCGGTCCATGTGAGGCAGAGCACCTCGCTGACTCTGTTCAAGAGAAATCTAGACCTGTGGATGGGAGATCGTAGGTTTACCCCGGGAATCATCTCTGTGTCACTGCTGGACAGAGGCACAACAAACTAATGGGCACAGTATTTTTTCATATAAGGGGTGGCGTAAGCCACAAAAATTTGGGCTAGGCTTATAAATGCCTTAGGGCAGATAGCCTAGTATAAACCTATGAACCTATGAACCTAAGTGTTTTGATATACTGGCAAGCTAGAAGGGCATTAATGCCCTTGCTTGAAATATTTGTAGGTATGTATGCATATATGTAGTGCTTTAGAAACAATAAAAGGTTGACTTCTTTTGCTCCTTCATTATGTCAAAGTTTAAATAGTGACAACACTGACAAAAAAATTTTTTAACAATACTTTAGTTTGTAATTTAGAAATGTCAGTAGACAGTTACACCATTTGAAATACTATACAAGATAACTAGTAGATTTTAAGAGGCAATACAGATATATTAAAGGCAGTGGGTGAGAAGCCATCGTTTGTTTTTAAAAGAAATACATGTTGAAAAATGTTATTGGAGCATAACGACACTATGATCAGACCAGTTGTTTCTGACAAACCACGTGGCACTTACAAATGTGAATTTTGTAGTGGGTGTAGCTTTATTTATGAAGGGTCTTTCCTGATTTTGCCATGTTTAGATATGACCATTACTGGCATGGGAAGATTTACTTGTAATACTGTGGGAGTTGTGTATGTCAGTGTATGTACTGGCTGTGATGCATTTTATGTTGGAATGACTACTCATGCCTTTAATAAGAGAATTAAAGAACATATATATGCAGTCAAACACAGAGACACTGACAATGCTCTTTTCAAACATAGTACAGTATGTAGTCATTACAAAAAATTTTTGTTTTATATACTGGAACAGGTGCCTGTAGATAAAAAGGGGAGGTGACTATAAAACTAGCATTGAGAAGAGAGAAACTATATGGCAAATTAGTCTTAATGCTGATGAATATCCTGGTCTTAATGAAACTATTAATATCAAGTGGTTTTACAAAGATAGAAGACACTTAGTTAAAACATTAAATAGTTAAGAATATTAATCAAAGTGTTCTTTTCTTTCTTTTTTTTCATCTTTTTAATAGTTCTTTTAAAGCTAAGCTAGCTTTTTTAACTAGATTAAGAAAATAGGTTTTTTATTAACATGCTTAAAGTTTATGTATCTTTAACATTTTCAGTCAGTTCATTTTTTATTAAATTGATTGTGTGGTTTGATTGGAGCTTTTGTATTTAAATAGCAACTTTTTTGGAATCAATTGCTTTTCTGATGAAGTCCTTTTTGGATGAAAAGCTGAGTTACAGGTTATAGGTCACATTATAGGTGAAAAAAGTTTTCAAATGATTTATTGTGGTCTCATTTTTATATCACAAAAACCTGGCATTTTAATAAGGGTGTGCACACTTTTTATATCCATTGTACTTTTTCCCCAAACCTCTCAAACCATTCCTATCCTTGTCAGAAAGAAAGAGATTAGTGTTAACTAAACATTTAGTAGCATCTGAGTATACTAAAGCTATTACTGCTGTGTTAGTTATGGGATTGGTATGTAAAACTTAGACTGAGGAACCTTGTATAATCCATCTGCTTTTTGGGGTGCAGCAGGCTGAGTGCCAGGGAAATTGCAGCTTGTGAAAAAAAAAATCCTGAAAAGCAGAAAAAACAGGAGGAATAAGCATAGGTTCAGGAAATTCCAGTTGTAACAGTCATAATATTTCCTGAGGGATTGAGAAACATCACTGTTTCATAATGAAGCAATTGATTCATTCTGGCAATATTCTCAGAGGAAGAGAATCCTTCACAGGGACTATCCAAAGTCACACTCTCCTCAGAATCTGAAACAGAAATCTGTGGAGATATTATATCATTTGTCACTTCACAGTACTTTTGATGTTCCAACTCTTGAATTTCTTCAAGGAAAAAAATCCATGTCTATTTTAACAGAACATGCCATATAAGAAGTGTAGCATTGCATTAAACCCTGAACTAAGTCCAATAAATTACTACACTCCAGTGTTACTGAGACAGGAGAAGACTTATGTTTAGTCTTTTTTTTTTTTTGACAGGAATTCCTGCAAAGCAAAAATGCAGAATTACCAGCTATCACCTCTCTAGAGATGGGCACTGCTTTCTGGCTAAGCAGAGGCATTCTCTGCCCCTCCTCCCAGGACCGACAACATTTCTTGAAGCCTGTGGCTATGGAGATGTGATGATAAGCATCCTTTAGCTCTAATCTACCATACAACTCAAAAGGGAGATGACAGATAACAAACTGAAGAGTCAACATTTTGAATTTTGATACTGTCACTTTCTTTGAAATCAGAAACATTTTGGAGTAGAAGCGTACCCCTTTGATCTAAAGGCACTTATTATATGACTCCTGTAGTTAGCAAGTTTTGAAAAAGAGGGTAGGGAGGAAATTGCTTGAAAGTAAAAATATATATGTGTGTGTGTGTGTGTGTGTGTGTGTGTGTGTGTGTGTGTGTGTGTGTGTGTGTGTGTGTGTGTGTGTGTGTGTGTGCCAGCTGCAACACTTCTTGACCATTTTTTCATCACCCACGAGTCTCATACAATCTGTTGACAAAGGGAAATATTGCAAACTAGTTTCTGGGACAGACTTAGAGAGACAGAGGCAGCAGGAGAGTTGGGGCAGAATGCTAGACAAAGGTTTTCAGAAGGATTAGACTACCCCTTTTTATGAAAGAATCCCCGATTTTTTGGTTGTTCCTCTCCTGCTATATATTTTTTCTTTCCAGCTTCTCAGGAGGTGTCAGGGCTTACTTATTTTACCTTTTAGAGGGAATGGAGAATTTGAAAGTTTTATAATGGGGAACTTAAAGAATCTTAGAAACTCCCTAAATATTTTTTTCTCTTTCATCAAATTGTTTAAGGACCTGAGTAGCAAAAGGACCAGACAAAATCTGACTTTACTTCATCAGGAAACTTTGGATTACATACCCAGGAACGCCTTCTCAAAACTGTAACAGCAGAAGCAATGGCCCTAGATGCAGCATCTTCACAATTGTACACACTCTTCAAGGTATATTTAGATACTTGGGATAGATTAGAAATAACAGAATTCTGTTAGGTGCTGCCTTCTGAAAGACGCGTGGCATTGTATTTCCTCAAAATGTCTACAAAACAAAGAGTAAACCTCCACATATGTGCTTGGTAGTTCAGAATTCTGTATGCTAAAGCAGAAGAAGAGAAAATTTCTCAACATATCTATGAACTAGCTTACCATATTTATCCACAGAAGAAGGAATACTATTGACATAAATCTGCTTCCAGCTGGCACACAGCTTGAAATGGCAGCTGGGTCAGACCAAACATAGAAAACAAAAGTTTATTAGCTTGAGGTATTTTCTGAAGTCTGTCTGCCTTTTTGGGGGCTGAAGTTCGAGAGTCAAGAGTTATTATTGGAGGCATTAAATACATCTTCCAAGGCTGGCAAAGTAGGGGGATGGGCCTCGCATGTAGCACATCAACTTGCAACATATATCTCCTCAGTTTATGGGGAGCATCCACTTGTTTCCACAAAATACTTAATTCAAACTGGAAATACTTGCTGAAAAGGAAAATTCATCCAAGTGAAGTGGAGAGGACTAACCTTCTTCAGAATCAGAGTTCTGGGCTTGCGATTCTCTAGCAGAAGAATCCCTGCTTCTGCCAATCTCAGAATCCTATGACAATCTTTCCTTAGGAATTTCATTATTGCAATTGTACTCTGGTAAGGACTTTTGAGTTCCAGGATTAACAGTCTACGATAACTTTCTGGATAAAGTAAGGAAATCATCTTTTACAAGCAGACACAATGTCTTCAGATGTGCAATGTTTAACCTTTTGTTTTTTTTCTTTGCAGAGACCTCCCTGGAAGAAGACTGCTTAGGGAATGATATTTCACCCTTAGTAAGAGAACTCTTTCCCCATCTACGCCAAGAAGAACCTCCCTGAAAGATGATAGTTCTCTCTTGCCTGAGTCAGACACTGGAATAGCTGCAGAGGACATGACTGACCCCTCAGTCCATGGTGGCTGTAGTGGCAATAGAAGAGCTTGGAGTAATAAGTGAGTGATCTGAGGAACAACGGTTGTCCACTAGATAGTCACCCACTAATGGAAGAAGCACTATTTGAGCCCATGTTAGTGACAAAGGCTCCTTAATGTGTTGTTTTTTTTTTTTTTTTAGGTATAGAGGGAGAAAAGCCAACTCAACCAGAGTAAGTATCCATGCTGTAGCCGAGGATAAATCCTGATTGCTGTTAAGCATTACTGGCACAAGACATTTGGAAAGTAAGTTGTCACACAAATGTAGACAAGCAGCATATATGCTTACAATTCCCCAAGCAGTCCTTTTCAAAAGTAAAGCACAAGCAGTACACAAAAATCCTTGTTATAATTCAATGTCCCTTTTCTGAACTGCTCTGAGAGAAAGAACTGAAGATAAGTTGTCACAAAGTGAACACAAGCATTCAACTAAAAATGTTTCCTGCCCTATAAAACACTCCCTGATCCTTAAACCTTGCACACGCACACACTCTCCCACACACACGCACACATGCAGACATGCACACGCGTATGCGTGCACACACACACACACACACATTATCAAAATCATTACACATTGATCACAAAATTAGCCCCAGTACTTAAAAATAAGTCCTATTCTAAAAATAGTGGTCCTTAACAGAAAACCTCTGATATTGTAAAACTACTGTTTTTCTTATACAGAAAATACCACTTTTAGTCAGCAAATAATGTATATAAATATTTTCTTAAGAGGGCAATAATTTATGTGTGGAAGGGCTCTCCTGTGGGGAATCATCTACCAGAAATTAAGCTTAAAGCCAACTGCAGCTCCTTTGAAGCCTCAGAGCTTCTTCTTCTCAAGGTGGCAAGAAAATACTGAAATTGTCTACATTCTGACTGCTGATTTTCCACCAAGGGGCTAACAAATCAGAAGTGAGAGTGTAGGTGTGGCACAGAGCCACAGCTTTATGAAGCTGGCCAGTTGTTGCATTCTAGGCATGATCCAACCCATATAGCTAAAGGCCATTAACTTAATTCAAAACTTGAAAATCTCTATTTACACAGGCAAAATAGGTAAACTAAATACAAGATAAAACAAATACAAAAAAATAGTTATTACTTGGATTAAAATTAAGACTTTGACACCACAAATGATTAAAAATGCAGAAGTCATTCCAACCCATCAATGACTATTTTGAAAATATAAGTTTTAAGTGCTTTGCAGAAGCCAGTCAATATCAGAAACTCCCAAAACCTTTGCTTTAGTAACTTCCCCAAGATAGGAGACTGAAAACCAAAGGAGTGGGCACCAAATGTATCAGGATGCACTTGTGGAAACACTAGACAGAGCACAAAATGTGGGCACTGTCATATGGAGTGACCAGTTCCTTCACGTAAGTGGGATTCAAGTCATGAATAGACAAATAAACTAACAACAGTATCTGTTGGATGACTCTACATCAAATAGGAAGTCAGTGAAGGCTGTTCAGAACTGGTGTAATGTGCTGAAAATGAGATCCTCCTGGCAGTGGAGTTTTGTATCATCTTCAAGGAATCATGCTCAGTGTTAGAAATTGCCAGATATAGTGTACAGCAATAGTTTAGCCTAGAAAAAATGAAGACATGAACAACTATTGAGAGTCCAACCTGAGATAAAAAGTGCTTAATCATAGAATTATTTCACATGTGGAAAGAAAATTATTTCTCAACAGGTGATACTTGGTCCTGAAATGTCAGCTTACTGTCCAAAATAGCACCTAGGTTTCACATCCTTTCAACATATATAACCAAAGGAGTGGGCACCAG